>NC_138204.1:86572685-86747685 GCF_964194415.1 Vipera berus
AGAAAAATAGGGACCACTACAGTGGGAAGGAACAGCATTCCATGCGCCTTTGGCGTCTAGTCATGCCGGCCACATGACCACGGAGACGTCCTCGGACAAGCGCTGGCTCTTCGGCTTTGAACGGAGATGAGCACCGGCCCCTAGAGTCGGAAACGACTAGCACACATGTGCGGGGGAACCTTTACCTTTACCTTACCTTAGTTTAACGAAGAGAAGGGTGAGGGGTGACATGATAGCAGTGATCCAATATCTCAGGGGCTGCCACAAAGAAGAGGGAGCCAAGCTATTCTCCAAAGCACCTGAAAGCAGGACAAGAAGCAATGGATGGAAACTAGTCAAGGAGAGAAGCAACCTAGAACTAAGGAGAAACTTCCTGACAGTTAGAACAACTAACCAGTGGAACAACCTGCCTCCAGAAGTGGTGAATGCTCCAACACTGGAAGTTTTTAAGAAGAGACTGGACAGCCATTTGTCTGAAATTGTATAGGGTTTCCTGCCTTAGCAGGGGGTTGGACTAGATGACCTCCAAGGTCCCTTCCAACTTCTTCTTCTTCTTCTTCTTCTTCTTCTTCTTCTTCTTCTTCTTCTTCTTCTTCTTCTTCTTCTTCTTCTTCTTCTTCTTCTTCTTCTTCTTCTTCTTCTGATTATGATTATGATTATGATTATATATGCTGTTGTAGCATTTGGGCATCATCAAAAGGAAATAGCATTCATCTTGCTATATGCACAAAGGCAATTTATTTTTAATTTGATGCAGGATTTTAGAAGTTTCATGCCCTGGGTTAAGAAGTTTCAATCCATGGTTTATAGAGAGTTCAAACAAGCCTTAATCATGTTGATACAAATTAGCTAATTTTTTCTATGAAAGAAAAGATAGTAAAGCATTTTCTACAGGAAAAGATTGGGAAGTGAAGTATGGTTAACAGGTAGTTTAACTGTAGCTCAACTCTATGGCTCCTTTGTCCCATTTTTGGAAATTTCTCTGCATCCCCGCATAAATATCTCTGTCATGTGTTCTTTTATTCTTTACACCACTCCCACTGACCCCTGATTGTTTATTATATAGGTGAAATGAGCTCTCATGAGCCTCATCCAAGGCAACCATAACCTGTTTAAATTCTGGCAAATTGTTATTCTACCCTCCAGGTTGCCAGTTCTAGATTAAATATAGCTTTGGAACAATCTTATGGCTCCATGGAGAATTTTAAAATTCTATCTTTAAAGAAACAGGGCAATCATATTAGGTAATCAATGTCTTTCACCCTTACTTTTATTCAGCTTTTTTTTTTAAAAAAAAAGTGCATTGCTGGCTTCCTTCTTTATAATAGGCATCTTCTTCCTGATTCCTCAATTCAGTCTGTCGTATTTTAAAAAACTTTAAGGAACTTTTTTAGCATTCTCATTTATTATAGAAAAGCAAAGCAGGGTATTGTGCTATTTTATTATTATTAAAAATAAAAAAAAATAGTGCTGGGTAAATAAAACAGGACCTGTAAAAGCATCTAGGTCAGGGGTCTTCAAATGTGGCCCTTTTATGACTTGTGGACTTCAGCTCCCAGAATTCATCAGCCAGCGTGCCTGGCTGATGAATTCTAGGAGTTGAAGTCCACAAGTCATACAAGGCCACATTTTAAGACCCCTGATCTAGGTGATCATTTGTGATGTTTAATATTTATATTTCAGTTGCTTTTCTGATAATGCTGGCTTTGTATACATTTGTTGATCTTGATCTTGTACAGCCAGAAGATCTTACCTGGAAAATTAATACAACCCAGGTGGCCAGAAAGGCCCAACAGAGACTCCACTTCCTCAGGGTCTTGCGGAAGAACAGGGTAGAAAAATGGCTAATGACCCTCTTTTACCGGTCTACTATAGAGAGCATCCTGTCGCACTGTATTGTGGTTTGGTATGCTGGCCTGACAGCTGCGGATAGGAAAGTATTACAGAGGGTGGTGAGAAAAACACAAGATATTGCGGTTTGTCCCCTGACACCACTGGATGACATCGCCAGGGCTTGCTGCCTTGGAAGAGTGAGGAAAATTCTCAGGGATGACTCACACCCTGGTCAGTATCTCTTTACTCTCCTACCATTGGGTAGGAGATACAGGAGTATAGCCAGCCATACCAACAGGCTGAAGAACAGCTTTTATCCGTGGGCTGTTAGGCTCTTGAACAGGAAATAATTTTATAATTTTATGTATGACTGACTTGCGAGGCTGGTGTGTTGTGCAATTAGTTCACATGGTGTAACAAGATGGTGGGTTTGTTGTCACTGTGAGTTTTGGGGGGGCATGAAGGGAGGCTCAGCCAATCTCAATGTATACATGGTTGTAGTTTGACAATAAAGGTTCATTCATTCAATTAGTCCCTCTATCTCTTTCTTCAACTTTTCTCTTGTGTTGTTGTTATAAACCTTAAACAAGTCATGGCCCATATGGGTAATAGATAAGGTGCTAGACTTGCACTGGGGAAGGTCTATCCTTAGACATGGAAGTTTATTACATAAAGTTAGGCTAGTCATTCACTCTAAGCCCAACCTATTTTACACAGTTGCTGCTATGAGAGAAATTGAAAATATTCCCCTTAGTTCCTGAAGGAAGGACAAAGTAGAATTAATTAATTAATTAATTAATTAATTAATTAATTAATGACAAAATACTGGTAGCCAAAATATGGAAAACCATATGAAATAATAAATATCAGCAAAAAGTGTTCCCTCAAAGCACAAAAGGCATATTTGTTTTTGAAGTGTAACACTTGGTCCTGGTCTCTTGATCTTAATTATTCAGTTTGCATTTTCTATGGCTATGAGAAAGCGGACAGTTCCTTTTACTGGGAAATGTAAGACTAATTCACACATTTTAAAAATCTCCACATAATGCACTCCAGTTTTTCCCAGAGAACACACATCGTTACTATACGATATATTTGTGTGTGTGTGTGTGTGAGAGAGAGAGAGAGAGAATCTCCAAAACCTTTCAGCTACATTAAACATGGGCAGTCCATTAGAGAAGTAGGATAAATCAGAATTTGATAAGGAATATCAATTTTCATCCATTTTCTGTCGTCACTGACATTTTTGCAGACTAATGATATTCCATTGTCTCTGTTATGAAGGCTAATACATGACACTTGCTAAGGAACTGAATACGAATGAGAGGAATGCACTATCGATATTTTGGTTGTGAATAACCTGAGTAGAAGTGGCAGCAATTTCCTTTCTCAGTTTTCTAGGTTATCATTTTTTCGGTTTTCTGTAGGTTAGTACAGTTATATCTGTGGAGCAATATTTCCCTTCCTGCTATGATGACACTTTTTTCTTACTACAGCCAGTTGATGAGCATATAAATATGCATGCCAGATTCCAAATAACCACTTTAGGCAATCCCCAAGGCCTGAACGTGTTTCCCTTTCTTATTTATTTTGGATAGCTACATTGACATTTTCTGTAAAGTGGATTAAAAGACTGGTGTTAATAATAAAGCATCTTCTAAATTCCCATTCATTAAAAAAAACAACCCACCTCCGGAATACCATCTGTCTATGCCTTATGTTTTTCACTGGTTTTGCCTACTTTGCTGCAAGAATTTGCTATACCTGAAAGCAATGCTATACATCAGGGATCTTCAAAGTTGGCCCTTTTATGACTTGTGGACTTCAACTCCCAGAATTTCTCAGCAGTGTGCCTGGCTGAAGAATTCTGGGAGTTGAAGTCCACAAGTCATAAAAGGGCCAAGTTTGAAGACCCCTGCTATACATCATTGTAGGATATCTGTAAAATGGTCAGTCCAGTTTTGATAGAAAATGCTTAGTTTTCTTATCCCCAAGAGAAACCACCTGGGCATTTATCATGGTATGTTTTATATGCAAACTGGTACAAATAAGTACTTTCCCAATGTGGCTTCTTGATTCTTTTCAGCTGCCATGCTGATGTAGCTATTGTCCTCTCCTAATACCATCCCCAAAATGGTGTGGTAATTTTAATTCTTACAGCAACCATTCTTACAGTGGAAATGATTAAGAGTGTGTGGCAACTGGTCATACATAGGCCATAAAGCACCCTTTCTGAGACCATCATTAATTTGAATCATTATTAAGCGAACAGCTGCAAGTCAAGAAGTACAGTAATTGTACTCAGTTGATTCCTTCTAATTTTATAATTACCTAAAATAAATGTATGGAATCTTCTAAAATTCTTAACATTTTTAACACCTACTTATGATTAATTCAAAAGTGCTACTTGTTTTAGTTACCTTACACTGGTAGAATAATCCTAGGAACTTTTGCTTAATTTCTTTTACATCTCCCCATTTTTCAATTTACACATTTGTTTGATACAATGAATTGCTGATTCATGATCCCTGGAGAATAAATAATTAGGATCAATGCCAGTTTGACTAATCTTTTGAATCTCCTGATTGAACTGCATACAGTATCTACAAGGGATTCATTTGGGATTTCCTGAAGCAATCCTTTGTTTTTAAAAACATATATTTGTAACCAAAACTTAATACTGCCTAATGTTATCAAGTAGCAGTAGCCAAGAATTAACAGCTAAAGTCCAAATACCATTTTTCACTTACAACAGTTGGAATTAATTATAAATATATTCTTTGGCTTCTAAATATTTCAATAGCTTATATTTTAGTAAGTATAAAATATTGTTTTCAAAAGCCAAATTATTGCTATCAAATATGCTATATGGTATATTTCAAAATATTCTCATCTGTCAAAGATTTTGTTCCTGTAATGGTACTGATCTGGAAATGGTAGATCATATTTTATTGTATTGTGAATTTGATAAGATATCATCTGGCTATCTTAGATAGTTTAAAATCTAAACCAGGAAGAGATACTTCTAAGTATGTAAAAAAATTTACTTGCAGATGAAAATTCTAAAATAGTAGCAACAGTCACATTTTATTGCTATAAAAAAGCAAGCCTCTCAGTAACAAATCAATAAGCTGGGGGTTTTATGCATATTCTGTAATATTTGTTAAATATTTTACTTGCTGGAATGTTTTATTCAATGTCGAGTTTAAATTATGCTTGTAACTTGCTTTTGGGCCTTTGGGCTATAAAGAAAATTGATATTTCATTTGCTTTCATGGCCTACCATTCACCTCTTAAACTTTTCCAGCATACAACAACCCATGCTATATTATTTCTACTGTAGTACCCCTTTTTATTTGGCCAAAAAATAAAATCTCCAACTTTATTTTTTCTACCTTTGTAATACAGTAAATGGTATATCAATTTGTGTGTAGGAGCCATAACTGTAGAGGTAAATGTATGATCAAAGTATTCCTCATTCTAAGTAGGTATTCCCTTACTTGGTGAAGCACACCGTACTGTAACTGTGGGAGAGGTCATTTGGTCCTGTATCAGTTTGATTCTGCTTGTGAATGGAAGATACACAATAACGTATATGAAAAGGGAGGGGGATTAAAATGTCATACTTTCTTATTACTATAGGTAAAGGTAAAGGTTCCCCCGCACATGTGTGCTAGTCGTTTCCAACTCTAGGGGCCGGTGCTCATCTCCGTTTCATAGCCGAAGAGCCAGCGCTTGTCCGAGGACATCTCCGTGGTCATGTGGCCGGCATGACTAGACGCCAAAGGCGCACGGAACGCTGTTACCTTCCCACCGTAGTGGTCCCTATTTTTCTACTTGCATTTTTATGTGCTTTCGAACTGCTAGGTGGGCAGAAGCTGGGACGAGTAACAGGCGCTCACTCTGCTACGCGGCACTCGGGATTCGACCCGCCAAACTGCCGACCTTCCGATCGACAAGCTCAGCGTCCTAACCCACTGAGCCACCGCGTCCTTTTTTCTTATTACTATAGCATATATGAAATGCACATAGGCTCTGCAATATTGTTAAATGTCTAAACTAAGCAAATTGCCACACCGTCTGTATAACTTATAGCTAGAAAGGTGTTTTTTTTTTTCCTTTCTAAAGTGGCCCCTGTCAGGAATATTCATAAGTGAGCAATGAAAATTGCAAGGATGCAGCTGCTTTCAGAACGCCAATGCAGCTGTAATGAATATTTCACGAAACCTGCATGTGCAAGAGAGATCTCCATTTTTATTAGCTGGAAATTTGCAGACCTAGGTTGTTGGAGGTTTATTATTCATGCAAATACGCTGTGTGCCCTGTAGATGCACGCAGTATGTGTCTTTGAATGTTTATGATTAATTATTAAAGCATTTAAAAAATTCCAGAATTAAAAAAAACAACACTGAACTTTTGCTAAACAGAAGACTCAGGCCAACAGCACGGCATAAAAGAATTCTTAAACATTATGGTTAGCCATTGCCATTTTTGAGTGGGGAATCACACATTGCCTTACTCAGAAAATTATTATTGTTTCTTCAGATTATTACTGTATGCATTCAGAGTTATAATAAATGGATAATATAGTTAATAAATTCAGGGTCACTCATACTTCTGTATTTCAAAGAAATGGTACTGTACTTGTTGCTGCTGCTGCAGTTGCTGTGGCTTTGTTGTCACCAATAACATTATTATACCGCTGTTCCTGCAAGGAATTCTGTCTTAATTTGTCGTCATAATCAGCTTGTGAGAAAAGTACCTAATGAGTTAACCCAAAAGTCTAATTGTAGGTCAGAAATTTAATCTCTGGTTCTTCAAACCTCTATTGAATTCAGTGCACTGCCCTGCTTCTTATTGAACTATTAACTAGAAAACAGATAAAGAGGAAATGAATTTAGTTAGTCGTTTAAGTGAATGTTCAAATTGCTAAAGTTTTAAGCAGCGATCATTTCTTTTTGAGGTACTTAATTAGTAATTGTAAAGACATAAAATGTATAAAGAATGTTAAGAAACAGATAAACTAGCACAAATATTTCTAGACAGATCTTTTTTTTTATCTTCCACCTTGCCTGGGACACTTTCTTATGCTGAATTTGTGATGTTTCTAATCAACCTTACATGTTCACATAATATCTGTGAGCTGTTTATCAGCTAAGCCAACTTTTCCTGTTCAACACTGGCTCAACCAGGAAACACATAGAATCCCTTTTCCCAGAGAAAGTTCTATAGCAGGGGTCTTCAAACTCGGCCCTTTTATGACTCATGGACTTCAACTCCCAGAATTCCTCAGCCAGTGTGCCTGGCTGAGGAATTCTGGGAGTTGAAGTCCATGAGTCATAAAAGGGCCGAGTTTGAAGACCCCTGTTCTATAGTATTCTGAAGTCTGAAGGTGAATCAGCTTCCCATTAGTGGGATATCTTGCCTCACCCAATAATCCTGCCTCCCAGCATAGAGGAGCACAAAGGTAAACTTGGAGAAACTGCAAGTTAAAAAAAAACACCACAGGGTTGAATTCCAGGGCAGGGGTGTAGAAAGCACTTGAGCTCAGACTAACACTACCTTAACTGTCCTTAATAAAATAGCAGAACAATAGAGTTGGAAGGGACCTTGGAGGTCTTTAGTCCAACTCCCTGCTCAAGCAGGAAACCCTATACTAGGGGTAGGCAACCTCGGCTCTTTTATGACTCACGGACTTCAACTCCCAGAATTCCTCAGTCAGCATAGTCTGTGAGTCATAAAAGAGTCGAGGTTGCCTACCCCTGCCCTATACCATTTCAGACAAATGGTTGTCCTATCTCTTAAAATCTCCAGTGTTGGAGCACCCATAATTTCTGGAGGCAAGTCATTCCAATGATTAATTGTTCTAACTGTCAGGAAATTTCTCCTTACTTCTTGGTTGCTTCCCTCCTTGATTAGTTTCCATCTGTTGCTTCTTATCCTGCCTTCAGGTGCTTTGGAGAGTAGATTGACTCCCTCTCTCTTACGGTTGTCAGACTTCAGGGTTCTCTTACTTCAGCCTATATCAGTAAATGTCAGCCTTCCCAGATAGACCTGACAGGAAACAAAACTTAGATGAGCTAGCTCTACTTTATTGTAAGACTACCTTGACAGGATCTTGCAAGTTTGAAAATACAAATCTCCCACTCTCTCCTTTTACAGACTGATAGGCTAGGGAGGTTCTTTTTTCTAAGTTTATTTCTCTGCCCCTCATTCAGCCGCAGATCTCCAACTCCTCCTTATCTCATCCCTCCCTCAGCAGCATCTCTCCTCCTCATCTCTCGAGGTCATTCCCACATGTCGTTATGATAAAAGAAGTTTTCACTTATTCTTGTGGAGTTTGTTTCCTGAGATGACCTACTTTGAAAGATTGACACAGCTCGTGGATTTCCCCCTCCCCCTTCCTGCAGAGATCAGGACACTGTAGATTCAGGCTTCCTTTCCACTTAAAAAAAATGAGCAGAAGAATGGTGTTTTGATGATATGTAATTCTGGTGACTTGACAATCCCGATTGCAAGTTCTCAGATACTTTACCCACATCTGTTATAGATAAGGGCAGATTGTTAGTTAAATGCCTTCCTGCCTACTGATGTTCAACTGGAGGATGCACTAATTGTCTCAGGTGGTATTTTCTGGGTTGTTTGAGATTAGCCATTCTGGTGAAGTGGTTAAGGCATCAGACTAGAAGCCAAAAGGCCATGAGTTCTAGTCCCGTCTTAGGCAAGAAGTCAGCTGGGTGACTGTAGGAAAAGGAGTGGCAGAACCTGGAGGCAGAGTTCAAAGAGAGATCAGCCTAGAATCACTATGTAGCCACAGCCAAACTAAGTCCAGTCCCCCTTGAATTCTGTGGATCCTTCTCTAACTCCAAGCAGATTCTAAGCGTTAGTTGAGAATATTCCTGTACACAGACTGTTTAGCAATAAAACAGTTTAATTGGCTCTTCACATGTGGACCTAGTCTTTCATAAGTAATGATGGCCTTGGGTCAGTCACAGGAAGGAGACAGTGGCAAACCTACTTGCACAACTGGAGAAAGGAAGGCAAGTCTACCATACCTGGCAATAAGTGCTTATGGAATCAACCCACTAATCAGAAACTTTGACACCCATTTACTAATGAGATGGCAATTGCTATACTTTGTTTCAGGTCATCCAAGCTGCTACTGTTTCTTCTTTTTTATTCTTTGTTTGAAATTATTTTTCTCCTTTTCAGCTACAATGAAAAGAGGACAGGCAGCATTGGCTTCATTTTATTTTTATGTGGAAACATAAACAATGGATGGGGGGGGGGCAAAGAATCATTAAGACATAAACCACATCCAGTTTGTTTCTTTCCTCTTATATCAGGGGTGTCAAACTGCCAGCCCGTGGGTCGGATGCATCATGCAGAAGCCGCGCCCACCCCATTGCCAGCAATGGCAAAACTGTCCCAATACATTGTGTGACATCACGTGATGTCACGAGTTTGACATGTCTGTCTTATATGATACAGATAGTCCTGGCTTAATGACAGTATTTGGGATTGGAATTTCCATCACTAAGACAATGTCATGTCACCATATCACTTAACAGCAATCCCAGCAGTCTCCATTACTCTCTTTAAGTAAGGGTCATAAGTTGTTAAATGAGGACCTCACGTGACTTCAGACTTCCTACTGGTTTCCCACAATCAAAATCAACGGGAAGCTGGCAGTTACAAGTTATTATTATTATTATTATTATTATTATTATTATTATTATTATTATTATTATTATTATTATTATTATTATTATTATTATTATTATTATTATTATTATTATTAGTTGAATTTATATACCGCCCTATTCCCGAAGGACTCAGGGCGGTGCACAGGGCAGTTAAAACAGTACAAAAAGAAAATAAAATGGAATTAAATTAGTACAAGCCCACAATTCGTAATCACAATAAAATTAAAATTTTAAAATTAATTTAATATAAATACTTTAAAATTTAAAATTTAAAATCCCTCAGTCCAGGCCAGACAATTCGAACAACCAGGTTTTTAAGTCCCGGCGAAACAAGCGAAGGTCGGGGGCAGTCCGAAGAGTTGCACTTCTGTTCTGTACCAGCCTGCTACCGGCCCTGCAGAAAAGGCAGGGACAACCCCTTTTACAAGAAGGCAAGAGGCTGGAACTAAGCCTACCAAATTTATGGATACAAAAGCAAACAAGACACGAACCATGAAACAGGAGCTATTCAAGCGGTTGCCTTCAGCAAACCAGCCCTCCCACGCTTTCCCCTTTTATACAGTTCAGGGCGTGGCTTCTCTCTGCCTCCTTCCGAGGTGCCTCATTGCCTTCCTCTGTTTACTCCTGATTGACTGCCTCCTGCATTGGGCGTCCTTGAACAGGGCCAGCTGTGGGTCATCTTCATCCACGCTGTCAGGCTCACACAGCTGGGTCTCCGTCGTAACCAGTTGGGAGGGGCCTGGCTGAGGGCTCTCATCAGCAAGCTCTCCAACCCGCTCAGCAAGCTCTTCAACACCCCCCTCCTCCTCTGAGTCGTCCGACCCAACTGCCGAACCCACAGGCTGACCCTGAATCACAACAACCTCAAATAGATCAGATCAAATATATGTGTATGCGTGTGTATAATATATTTCATTTTTCCATCAAGTCGTCTAATACATCTAATAATATATCAGTTATTAGATAAAATTCTATAATTCATAACGTTTCATGTGTCTATGATCTCAATACAGTTCTGAATGTACTGTACACATTTCTGAAATTGTACACATTCACACCAAATATATGTAAATATGTTAAATTAGATTTAGGTAAATAAGGCAAAAAAGCCTAATATAAATTAGAAAATAATCTGTTTCAATTTTATGATTTCAATTTATGCAGAAAATCCATTCCACTTGATCATTCAGACTGGACAATCAGATCCAGTCCACAGTATTTCCACAACCCTATTAGAAATATTGGAATACATATTGATATTTTTACTGGTACAGATGCACTTTTTGTACTTTTTAAACTTTTCCCTCCTCTAGGAACCAAAATGTCTAGCACTGCTTTTAATTTAGTAGTAAAACTGAAAATGAATTTGAGACAGTGTTTTATTTGTAAAAGCAGAATTGTCAGGGGATGGGGAACTGGACAATTGCCATCTCTTCTATAATTTTTTCCTTTTCATATTAGGCTGTGCATGTGTGAGAGAAAAATAAAAAATGTAGGGGTAAGGCAACATTTACCCACCGAACAAAGAGAAGTTATTTTACTATATTGTTGGCTAACAATTAAAGCAAAATAATTTTGCATATCATCATCATCATCATCATCATCATCATCATCATCATCATCATCATCATAGAGTTGGAAGGGACCTTGGAGGTCATCTAGTCCAACCCCCTGCTCAGGCAGGAAACCCTATATCATTTCAGATAAATGGTTGTCCAGTTTCTTCTTAAAAACTTCCACTGTTTTTGCTTTCACAACTTCTGGAATTGATTAATTAATTGTCAGGAAATTTCTCTTTAATTCTAGGTTTCTTCTCTCCTTGACTAGTTTCCATCCATTGCTTTTTGTCCTGCCTTCAGGTGCTTTGGAGAATAGCTTGACTCCCTCTTCTTTGTGGCAGCCCCTGAGATATTGGAACACTACTATCATGTCCCCCCTCGCCCTTCTCTTCATTAAACTATACATACCCAATTCCAGCAACCGTTCCTTATATGTTTTAGCCTCCAGTCCCCTGATCATTTTTGTTGCTCTTCTCTGTACTCTTTCTAGAGTCTCAATATCGTTTTTACATTAGGCGTTATAAAGTGGTATTATGTGATCTTGATCTATGCCTCTGTTAATGCAGCCTAGCACTGTGTTGGCTTTTTTGGCAGCTGCATCACACTGCTGGCTCATATTTAAGTGATTGTCCACTAGGATTCTGAGATCCCTCTCACAGTTACTCCTATTTATTTATTTATTTATTTATTTTATTAAATTTATATACCGCCCTTTCCCGAAGGACTCAGGGTGGTTTACAGGGCATTTAAACAACCAGTACAAAAGTTAAAAACAAATTAAAAAAGATTAAATCATCCCTAAAATTAAAAACCCCAGTTAAAAATTCTCAGCCTGGGCCAGAGAGCTCAAAGAGCCAGGTTTTCAGGTCCCGGCGAAATGTGCGGAGGTTACTGCACTTGTAGGAATCAACAGGACACCTAGAAAAGACACCTGAGATTTCTCTCAAAATTATAGTACGATGTTTGCTGACTAGTGGCCCAGCTCTCAGGCCTAGAACCTGTGTCCTGGAGAAGTAGAAGTTTAACTTGTACTTGTTTGCAATTTATTAACGTTGTTTGGGACTTTATGAAATTTGGACATCTCAATATAAGCCATCCTATAGAAGAGAACATACGTAGGTCAGGGTTGGTTGAACTGTGGAGTTGTCTAAGCTCAGAGAACACCAAGGACTCTGTAAATCACCTTTTCTCCAGGTAGGTTAAACCTACCAATGCCGTGTCTGTATTCCCTGTCGTTTTCCTGCCTTTGCTTTATAGTTTAGTTTGCTTATTGCTATTCCTATTTTATTTTGGGGTTTCAGATAACTTTTTTTTACATATAAATATCAAATAATAAAATAGATATTGAAGATTTTAATATAATTTGTCAGTGGTTGTCAGAAGACTGACAGCCCCATTACCAAATTATAAAATAAAATAAAATGTATGTAATTAAAGAGCATTACTACTCCAGAGCCATTATCGACTGAAAGACCGCTGATTATCCTCTGAAGGCTGTCCTAGAAAGGTAGTGCTTCAAGATTTCTATTTCTGTCTTCAAAGAGTATATAAGTTGATCTCTTTTTTTCCCCATTTAGCTTTTTGTCATCCTGAACTTTTCATCCAAGGAGATGAGTATTCAGGAAAGCTTTGACCCTGTCAAAATAATTGCTGGGAGGTTATTTTGTGGACAGGTGGGTGGAAGAGTAGTTAAATATCACCCTGCCAGCTAATTTAGGAAAAGGTTAATGTATATATCTCCAAACTTCTGATTTATATCAGGGCAGGAGGTTTTTTTTTTATCTTCCATAAAGCGACTCATGAATCAATTTTTCAGGATTTTTTTAATCACACAATTGACACTCTTATACTGGACAGGGCTGTAATACAGAAAACTAGCTGAAGGACTGAGGAGATCTCAAGCAAGACCATGCCTATTTTCATAGAATCCCCATCATTCTGAATCTACTTGATTTCACAAGTTATAGCACTGGGGAAAAATGGGAATTGATAGGTAATCACAATTGATGTGAGATCAGGGATCAGGATGGTGATGCCAAGCCAATAACAAAGTCTTCTGCTACAAAAAAAAACACCACCTGCATTAAAGTATGCAATAGCATTCTCCAATTGGTTTAATTTATAAAGTACATATACCCCCCCCCCAAAAAAAAAAATGCCAGGAAAAAAAATAATATTACTCAAAATTAGCCTATGTCCTGGAGCTGGCCAAATATTAACCAAGTCCAAACTGCTCAGCATCCCAAATAAACAAAGCCATTCTACAACCTTTAGAAAGTATGTATATAATTCATTATAATTCCTTTATGTGATAAAGCAGCAAAAGCTGAAATAAAAGCAATTGAATGCAGTTAAATTAACCATGCTTTTATTGCATCATCTTGACAAAATAAAATCTATTCCCATGATCAGATCCAAGTACTAAGTGTTTCAGTGTAGTCATGATTAGCATGCTATGTATTGAACTATGGGGGTACTGAATTTTGGCAATTTTCATCAAGAATCATGGCATCGGAGTTGATCCGGAGTGTGTTCAGAGTTGTTATTTTAGGTGATTAGTGAAGTAGAGTTCTTCTCTCCACATTTTTTGCCTCTTTTAGGTGATGTATATTTCATTTCTGCTCCCTTCTTCCTCCCTTCCCCCACCCTTAGAAAATGGGATACGGAGAGGCTGACAGGTGGTGTATGTATTTGCAAATGGCAATCCATTTCAATTTCAAAACATGTATGGTCAATTGTTCTCCCATTGGGTGGAGGGCGGGGGTTAGCATGTCTTAAATATCTTTCTCTAAGAAAAGTTGAGCCTGTTCCAATGGTTTTCTTCTGCTGATTCACGTTGTTTTAAGATTCCAAAGTGCAGACTGTTTAATTCCACAACACACACATACACCAACCCCTTTTACAGTTTTATTCTGCTTTTCAGTATAGGTTTTTCCCCCCATACTATTTAGAATGTTGACATAGCTTAAATTAATGAGGCAAAGCAGAGTATTGAAATATAATTATGCATTGAAAAACTACAGGAAAACAGATTGTTGGAAAGTTTTGATAACATTACTTTTAATTATGCACTGTATTGATCTGACCTATTTGAACAGGATCCAGAGCTGGTACGCAACATCTGTCGTTGGGTGAGACAAGCTGTTCAGATTCCTTTCTTTGCCAAGCTGACGCCAAATGTCACAAACATTGTGAACATTGCGAGGGCTGCACAAGAAGGTAACATATTCAGACATTTCACTCTTTCTTAAAATTTGCAACTTGATAGATACAAAAGTAAAATGCTGTTCTGAGAAGTAGAGAACATAATAAAACTTACTCTTTCTCCCCCACTCCCTATTTCCTGAGCATGAAAATGAATGTGGAAACCATGGGTGAAACTACAAACTGAATCATACACTACTTGAAACTTCACCTACTAATTATACTTTTTCTTCCTTTCAGCGTTAAAAAAAGTTTAGAAGTTTTTGAGGAGGTTCTCCAGAAGTCCTCAGTGAGCTCAGATTGTGTACAGACCCCAGTGTCTCAGTAGGGTAAACTTCCTTTATATTTGCCATGCACTCAATCACTGTTACTCCATAGCACAGCAATAGCATTTTAGACTTATATACTACCCTCTAGTGCAGGGGTCGGCAACCTGAAAAAGCAAAAGAGCCACTGGGAACCGGTTCCATCACACATAAAAAAAGTGGGAGCCGTGCGCGTGGCTCCACGCACGCGCATGCGCATGCGGGACCTCCAAACTGCCGCCCGACCTCCGCCCGAACACCAGCAGGTCTCGACATGGGTGTTCAGGCGGAGGTGCGCGCGCACCTCTCCAAAGGTCTGGAGAGCTGCGCGCACGCGCAGCTCCACCCGAACAGCAGTTTGGAGACCTGCTGGTGCCGGTGGATGCACCTGCACGCCAGCGGCGACGGGTCTCCGTGGTGACGGGCGCTGGGTTGCGGCGCCGCCTTCAGCCCGGGTGTCGCCGGAGCCACCCCCGGGACCTCCAAACTGCCGCCCGACCTCTACCCGAACACCAGCAGGTCTTGACACGGGTGTTCGGGTGGAGGTGCGTGCGCAGCTCTGCCCGAACACCCGTGTCAAAACCTGCTGGTGCCGGTTTAGAAAGCTGCCACGGGCCGCAGCAGCTTTCTAAACCGGCACCAGCAGGTCTCCAAACCGCACCTCCGCCCGAACACCAGCAGGTCTCCAAACAGGTGTTTGGGCGGAGGTGCGAGAGAGGTGCGTGCGCAGCTGTCCAAACCTTTGGAGCGGTGCACGCGCACCTCCTCCTGTTTGGAGTGGTGCGCGCACACCTCCCATTTGGAGAGGTGCACGCACACTGGGTGACTGGGAGCCGCAGGAGACGTCTCAAAGAGCCGCATGCAGCTCCGGAGCCGTGGGTTGCCGACCCGTGCTCTAGTGCTTTACAAAGGGACGCGGTGGTTCAGTGGGTTGAGACGCTGAGCTTGTTGATCAGAAGGTCGGCAGTTTGGCGGGTCGAATCCCAAGTGCCGCGTAGCAGAGTGAGCGCCTGTTACTTGTCCCAGCTTCAAAGCATGTAAAAATGCAAGTAGAAAAATAGGGACCACTACTGTGGGAAGGTAAAAGCATTCCGTGCGCCTTTGGCGTCTAGTCATGCCGGCCACATGACCACGGAGACGTCCTCGGACAAACACTGGCTCTTCAGCTTGAAACAGAGATAAGCACCGGCCCCTAGAGTTGGAAACGACTAGCACGCATGTGCGGGGGAACCTTTACCTTTACCTAGTGCTTTACAGCACCCTTTGGGCAGTTTCCAACCAAAGCATTATTTGCATATTTCACCCAACAAATTTACTAATCTCAGAAGGATGAAAGATTGATTCAATTTTGAGCCCCATCTGGATCAAACTCTGGGCTATGGTTTGAGCAGAGTTGGCCTGCAATACTGCATTCTAACCACTGCACCACCAGGGCTCCTTATGTACTATTATTTGACGCAAAGTGTAGATTGGCAAGCAAATAAATGGTCTGGATAGCTTGTTCTTCCTTGCTCCTTTCAAGCTTCCATTTTCTCTTTTGGGGGAAAAATCTATTCAGGGGCTCATGATAATGATTTCTAAGGTGAGATATGGGTCTTGGCAAGTATCCAGTTCTTCTAATTTTTAATACCACTTGCCCTTTTTATCATGCAGCTGCTGTTATTTATAATGCTGGTATTTTACATCAATATGCTTTAATTTAATTTATTAGTTGCTACAGCTGCCTATTCCAGGAGAGTCTGGATAGAGTAGTGCCCTCAAAGCAGTAAAGATTATTAAAATAATTAAAACCTTCATAAACAGACAACTTGGACTAAAACAGTTAGAACAATAAGCCATACGACAGTACAACAGGGGCCCCAGCTATACATAACAACCACAATTAAGCCCAGAGCTGGAAAGAGAACTTGGTCTTAAAGGATTTCCAGGAGTCCAGGAGAATCAGTGCCATCTGAAAGCTTGGGAAGATGCTGTTCCAGAGGACAAGGGGCCATGATAGAGAAGGTACATATTTTTTGGTCCCACAAGATGGCAACACTGAATTGTTTTTCAAACTGTTCCATGGAACTCTAGGGTTTCATAAGAACTTGATGGAACTATGGTATATGTGAAATGAAGATTTTATTACGGTTCATCGCACCATATGTTCACACTTAAGTTGGCATTTTTGTCCACCTATCAAGTCCTTCCCAAGAACCTAATAGGATAGGCATATGTAGAAGTTCGGTGGTGTTACAAATATTGTTGCAGGATATAAGCCGTTCTGAGCAAAGCTGCCTTTTCCAATTGATTGATGGTGATTTTCTCAATGGCGACGGTGTTCAAGTGATGCTCCAGTTGTTTTGGGATTGAATCCAAGGCACCTATTACTATAGGTTCTTTGTTTTGCCACAGTCATTCGATTTCTATTTGCAGGTCTTTGTATTTTGTCATCATCTTCTTCAATTCTTCCTCTTAGAAGAAAAGCTGAAAAACCTTCTGTAAATGTGGAACGTAGTCGGTACACTTCCCTGTTTCTCATCTTCATGAAAATACCAAATATATGATTGGCCCATTTGCACATGCAGTCACTTTTCAGTTTTTTAGATATCATATATGTATTTCCCCAAAATATATGATTTCAGGTTTCATGTATTGCTTTGTACCTGTATAGACCTAAGTGAAACTTCCCTATATGAATCACCAACTCAAAGCTGTCTAAGAATGACAGTTTCATCTGTGTTCACCACCCTTTATTCCAGAAGCGAATCTTACTTAACAATTCACCATTCCACTGGATTATCACAATCAACCTGCTTTGAGGATCTCTTTCTGTTTCATTGAATCGTCATCTGTCTCACCCTGACCCTGGAAACAACATAAAGTGGGAGCTACTGATACAAATATGAAAATAGGGCATAGCAAAGGCACAGTGAGAAGGGGGGGAGTAGACTTGAAGCCAGATGCCATTACATTTAATTGGGAGGAGGGAAAGTTGACAAGGGAGTTGAAAGGAAGAAGGACAGAAGAAAAACAAAGTAAGAGATAAGAGACCCCAGCTCCCTGTGGACTGACAGGAAAGTAAACTGCGAGTGTGAGAACGTACTCTATGAATCAAGCTTAGTTAGGAGAAATATGGCCTATGACGTAAGGGTAGAGTGGATAAGAATAGGGCCTCCTCGCACTGTGTGTTTATTGGTTTAATTTATATCACACATTACACCTAACTGCTTGCAAGGGATTAAAAAATGCCTCAACTTCAAAAGAACATTTGCCAGCTCTTCACTGTCCCAATTAGGGCATGATAAAACCACTGGTAAGTCACACACCTGTAGAAAAGCGAATCTGTAGTGAGTTGATTGAAAATAGAGATGACGCCCTTAGCATTTAAACAAATTAATAACCATTAATGTAAATTACATGTTCTTAACAGCCAACAATAATAGCTTGCCTGTGATCTTTCTTAGAAGCTGGAGGTACAGTTTCCTTGCTTAATCATTAGGGTCATTTGTAGTGTGTGTGGGGGGGGTGGGGAGTGTTGCATCAATCTGTCTGTCAACTAGAAAAATTCTTCAGGCCACTTCATTCATTCCGTATAAGATCATGTGATTATTAGCACTTAACAGCTAACCTGTGAAAAATGTACATCAGGATTTACAATGAATGTTTCAAATTCTCTCTGAATGTTGAAAATCATCTTAACACAATGACGATGATACTTTTTTTAATAGCTAGAAATCTTCGTCATCTAATTAGGACTACCATGTAACCATTTCTGCAACTTGCTGTGTTAACATGCTTATTAAAACTACCACTAAATTTATTGTAGGTGGGGCAGATGGTGTTACAGCCACCAATACTGTGTCAGGGTTGATGGGACTGAAGGCGGATGGCATGCCTTGGCCTTCTGTAGGGCAGAGCAAAAAGACCACCTACGGTGGAGTATCAGGTAGGTATTGGTTTTTCTTATTAAAAGTCCCTTCTTTGAGGCCTGGAACCAGCAAAAGATGCCATTAATATGACTGCATTATTGTGCCCATTGTATTTTTAGGTTTGTTGCTGGTCAGAGTTTGCTAATAACCATGACAGATGGAACAGATTGACTGTGAGCGCTCATGGGCTGCCCTTTCCTGAACGGCGAAACGTTGCAACCCAATTTTACTGATAGGGTCAATCCTGAGTAATGGAGGAAGTCACTTTTCTCTTATGACCCACATTTTTCCTGGGATTTTTCATTCTGTCATAGTTGTCAGGGTGCATGTTAGACAGGGGCTAATCAAAGGGCACTGGAAGAAGACAAAAATAAACATCCCGAAACGGGAAGCTTGGTGGAATTTTTAATAGGGTGCGGTCCCTACTGTGATCTGCCTTCTTAACACATTTCATAAACACGTTGACTCTGCTACATCCCCCAAACTTCACTGATCTGATATTTTCCCATTTTTCTCCCTTTGCGATACATACACCAAACTGCTCCATGGAGTGGATTCCAGCATAGATCGTTATTTTAAGTCCTCTGATGGGGGAGGGAGGGAAAGTTGGTGGAAATAATGGGGAGCTTTATTTTCACTGATGGATTAATCTGTTTGACCCCATGGCCTCGGCTGCTGTGACACCATGAACCTGGGCCTGCAGAGACAATGCCCCGAGCTTCTGGACTGTAGTGGTATGGAGATTAGTCTCCTTGGAGATATAAACAGTGGTAAATATTCATAGCATAATGGTATCCTGCTGTTTGAGCAAAATGCAGCTGAATCAGGCCAAATAGTATGTAGTGGAAGCCAGACAGACAAAAGAAAACAGCCTTCTTTCAAGCAGTTCTATTATTCAGATAAACACTTTCTATTTTAAAAGGAGCATTTAAAATAAATACGTAAAGTACATAAAAGCAGACACTGGATTACTTAAACCAGTTCCTCTCCCACCCCTGTGGGGAGTTAGGTATGGTGGGGGAGGTTGGCAGAGATGCAAAAAGAGTGACAGGGAAGGCAGAGAGAATGCACTTGCATACTCCGGGGGTTTAAGTACTTCCTGCGTTTTATTATCCCATTTCAATTTTTTTCCAGGCTGCCATGTTGACAGCAAAAGAATAAAAGAGGTCACCAAGGGTGCTGAGCATTAAAAATTAATAAAAGAACTATTGCAGTAGTATTTTATAGAAGTAACGTGATTTAGTGCTATGTGGTTTTCCCCCCACTTTCATTCATTTCAAACTGCCATTTCTGAATATTCCTTTATCGCTTGGCCGTCCAATAAAACTATAAAATTGCTGTATTATGAAAAGCATGTCCTCCGTGCCACAAATTTAAAGCATGTTTATAGTACCGATTATAGTGGCACCTGAACCCTTTACCCCTTTCCATGCCTGTCCCTATTTCCATAGTAAAGCTCTATTTTCATGGTTGAAAATTCATTTCATTTACAGTATTTACAGGGGAGATATATATGCTTGCCATTTGAAAAGTCCCAGTCTGTGAGAAGTAAGGGAAATTTCTCCTCCAAAATTCAGAATAATGGCATTTTGCAATGTAGTTTTAAGACTTTAACATTCACACTATTAACAAATGATGTGTGGATGGGAGGATAAAATTAACAAAGCTATAGTATCTAGCCAAATCACCATAAAGCCCCACTGGTTTCAGTGAGAGGTAGATCACCTAATAAATAACTGTAAACTCAACTCTGAAAATTGGTAGATTTAGGAAACTAAAGGAATGAATAACATTCCTAATATTTCAAAAAACATGCACAGTTAGGAAAGTGATAAAACAATTTCAAACAGAGAGGCATGCATTGTTGGTCTATTCGCTTTGTAAAGAGTAGACTGGGATGTCAGGGAGAGATGAAAGTCCCAAGGGTTTCCAAAGTTACTGTCAACCCCCTGGCTGTTTCGGATAAACATGTCACTCATGTTATATAAACATAATTGAGTGGTTTAAGGGTACTTCTGTCCTTTCTCCCTGCTTCTATATAGAGACCAAACCTAGAAGGTTAAAAAAAAGGTAAAGGAATTTTATTCCACTAGTTATTGCTGACTATAGGGGGCAGTTCTCATCTCCATTTCAAGACCATTGAGCCAGCACTGTCCCAAGACATTTCTGTGGTCATGTGGCCCACATGATGTAATGGAGTGCTGTTACCTTCCCACTATAATGGTAACTATTTATCTACTCGCATTTGCATGCTTTTGAACTGCTAGGTTGGCAGGAGCTGGGACAAGGAACGGGAGCTTAACCCTTCGTGTGGCAAATCTGGACTGCCGGCTTTCTAGCCAACAAGCCCGGCGTCTTAACCGCTGAGCCACCACACCACCCACTTAGAAGGGCCACACACACACACACACACACACACACACACACACACACACACAAACACAAACACAAAGAACTTCCGTAGGAATTTTCAATTTTTCCTGCCAAGGACTGGCAGTATTTCTAATATGATCTCCCCAATGGGTCATCCACAATTCTGCCAACTTCCAAATTTCAAAAAAGAAAGAAAGAAAGAAAGAAAGAAAGAAAGAAAGAAAGAAAGAAAGAAAGAAAGAAAGAAAGAAAGAAAGAAAGAAAGTAGGAAAGAAGGAAGGAAGGAAGGAAGGAAGGAAGGAAGGAAGGAAGGAAGGAAGGAAGGAAGGAAGGAAG
This sequence comes from Vipera berus, assembly GCF_964194415.1. Lineage (NCBI taxonomy): Eukaryota > Metazoa > Chordata > Lepidosauria > Squamata > Viperidae > Vipera > Vipera berus. The sequence continues at coordinate 86,593,913 of NC_138204.1, forward strand.
GAAGGAAAGAAAGAAAGAAAGAAAGAAAGAAAGAAAGAAAGAAAGAAAGAAAGAAGAAAGAGAAAGAAAGCATTATAATGCAAAATTCTGGACAATGGGTGATGAATGCCAGTGCAATATTAGGCTGCAGCTATAGAACAGTTTCTAAATCATGTTAACTGTTTCACTTTATTCTGTAATGGTTAGACCCACACATGAATAGTTTGGCAGAACTGTGGCCTGTTTGTGTCTCCCACTGACACCATTTACTTAGGCAATCATTCGTTGGCAATTCTACTTTCTTTTCCATAGGAAAGGGTGGATGAGTTCACCTGTATCCCCGAGATCCTGAACTTGCTTCTTTAATCTTCAGAACATGTGGTGGTGTTCTTTGCAATACCGTTTCTTCTCAGAATGGTTAGCATGAAGCGATCACAGTCAGTAAATGCAGATGATATACAGCCACATCTTTCCTCCTTGCAAAAGACATACATTTCATGAGCAGATCAATCCAATCAGAACGTTGGGGCAATGCCTCATAACATAAGGATTCCTCTCTCAGTCTTCTTGCAGAACACCATCAATCTATCTCCTCAAAGTCTGCCTCTTCTGTGAAAGTTTGGGAATTTGATTTAGTTCCAAGGGTACAGGTTGTATTTCATAACACTTGCTTATGGTTATTACCTTTGCCTACTAGGCTTATTCCTTTGTTTTATTGTATTCATATAGAACTGTATTTCCTCTTTCAATTCCTGTCCTTCGTTTGATTTCGGGGAGGTGTACTCATTCAGCTGCAGTGTGGCTACTTCCTATTTCTGTGTTTTGACTTTTTCGTGAAGGACTACTACAAGCTTGAACTTGCTGCAGATGCATGGCAGGAAAACAAATATATCACAAGCAGTAAAATCCATTTTTTACAAATCCTGTCGGTTCATTTTCACCATTGCTTTCTTAAGCTATTACCAATAGAAATAATCAATTTTTCAGACTCTCGGGTTACCTGAATACCTATTGTCCCCATTCATAGGGGAAAAAAAATAAGAATTTCTCCCTGAATAACTCTACCAATTTTTTTATTAGTTCACCCACTTTGCTATTTTTTTTTTAAAAAAATGGCTGCTTTTTATTCTCCATGCAATCTTTTCAGTAGTCTCTGTTCCCTCGATAGATAACAGTATCCAAACCCCCATAATGGGAACTGGGAGCTCTTAAAACAGACAAATGAAATCAGCAGCTATTCAGGATATGACCTACTCACACTACATAGCTATAACCAGATACAACTCCTTTTGTTGCCTTCAAGTCAGTGTTTGTTGCCTTCAAGCTATTGCCTGAACTAGTCCCAGCAATTTTCCTAGCAAGATTTCAGAAGTGTTTTGCCATTGCCTGCTTCCCAGGGCTGAGAGACATTGACTGGTCCAAGGCCCCCAGCTGGCTTTGTTTCTAAGACTGGAGCAGAACTCACAGTCTCCTAGCTTGTAGCCTGAGGCCTTAACCATTGCACCAAACTGGCACTCAGTGTTTCTAATGACTCTTCAGTGTCATTGTTGCAGAATCAGCAGATCAGTTTTCTGAAAAAGCTGACATAAGTTATCTGTCCAGGTATTTCTGATTAATAGAGGGCTAACATATTACTATATGACTTTCAAAACATGGCGAAAGCTCAGGAGTTCAGAATAAATACTTTTAAAAGGTAGATGTGCCATGTACACAAGCCCTTCCTTCAATATTATTCTGTCGCCAAAGACATTTCAGAACTGCACAGGTTTCATCATACTTGGTTATATATGTGAATAGATTTTTAAATAAGCAGCAATTAAATTTGCCTCCAATTTTTCCCTAAGAATACCAAAGAGAACATATCCACCTTTTTTTTGAAGATTTCCATTTAGAAGGATTTATAGCTCAAAATGTCTCACTGCAATTCTTTCTATGTTATGCAATTGTAACTGCAAATTGTTCTATAGTTGGGGAGCCTGCTGTTTGCATTCTACTATGCTATATTTTGTATTACTGAAATAAATTATTCTAACAGGATTAGTTCTAAATTATAGATTTGTAAAAGTAATATAGTGTGCATTACAGTAGTGGTGGGTTTTAATAGAAAAGCCTGTATTCCAGAATCAAATGATAGTTAAGTAATATCAGTAAATAATTAAATTATTATTCAGTTTTACTCATCCTATATGATGAGTTAGTCATATTTTATAATAGGATCATAGATCTCATTCCTCAGAGCATACACGATAGAATTATTATTTTATTTCTAAAAGCTTTGGTAGAAATCAGAGTGTTATTTGTATTACTTAACATAAAGTTTATTTTTAGTTCATTATATGAAACACGGACAATGTGAATTCTCCAGGCTGGTATATTGAGAGCAAGATCTGCCAAACAACAAAGGATATATGTGTTTCAGTATGTGGGATAAACTCATTCTAAAAAATGCAATCCATCTAGAATTACATTTGTTCCTGTACTGTTTCAGCACTTTGCTAATTAATGCTTAGCATGGGCTCTAATGTATACTGTATTTTGCCTTTTTGGATTTCTTCTTTTCTAATTTTTTAACCTCTTTAAACGTTTGCCTGAGTTAAGGGTATAGATCGAATAAATAAACTGATCTATGTTCTAGCAACTTTATTCTTCCATTTTAGGTGATGCAGATATTTTGCATAAAAAATATGCAGACCATGGATCAGTACCAGCTAAATCCTTGTTCCTGAGACATATGTACTTGCTTCCTTTTGGAAGCATAGATAGGGTAGCTTACATTGTTTACCCAAACGATTTATATTTCAAGCTCTGTCAGAGTTAAGAGGTATTTAGTCTGGGCAAGGTGTCCAATTATATGATGCTTAAACATTGTCTAAATTAAACAGAACTTCATTTTAATTTTGCATCAGCAACTTGTATCTTCACTTACTCTGTGTGCTGTTCTACCAAGTATGAAAAGGATGCCTCCTTCATGTAATCTGCAGTAGCAAAACTGTCTTAGTCATGAAAAAGTTGGCTGAACATTTCCATTCACATGCATGGATGCCCACACATAGAGACTGTATTGACTATTTGGAAAACATTTAATGAAAGGTTATTTTAAAAGTGCATCAATCCAGAGTAAACCCACATACACAGAGAGACATTTTGAATTTTGACATCTACGTTCCTAATATATAAGACCTAGAGACTTGAAATTTCTGTTTTTTTCCCCACTTAGTATGTTGGTCTTTCAAAGTGATAACTTCTGGAAGGGTATTTTTGTTTATTTGTTTGGTAAACTAGTTTGTAGTTAAAATTAACAGTCATTTATAATCTTTTTGGGTTTTCAGTTGTTAAAACAGTTGATATACCACCTCTTCCCAAGAGACTAGGTGGTTTATGCCGATGAAACTACAATGAAAACAATCAGTAATCAATAAAATTCATATTCCCCATAGCACCCAGCCTGGCGAGGGGAAAAGCAGAAGCGGGACTTAGCCTGGATTCATTGCAGAATCCCAAAAGGCCTTGGACCAACCTCCCAAATTCCTTGGAGCCTTATCTAATTGTTCCTAGGAGTAGGATACCAATCTGAGGAGATGTATTATAGACAGAACATAACAAAGTAGTTAGCTTGAATTCTGCACATGTGGGTGTGGTTGTTCACACCTGACAATAACAGAACATATAAATCCAGAACCTAATCCAGCATTCCTACCATTCTTAATTCCAAAACCTTAACAGAACAAAAGTATTTTGACTACCTTTCTATAAATCTCTAAGACACGAGCTATTCCAACCTTGGGAAATAACAAGGTTATTCACAACACTGGAGCTTCAACAGAGACTTGTCTCCATGCTCCCACCTTTTTAATGTCAAGTGGGCTTGAAACCAAAAGCAGCACCTCCTGAAACAGCAAATAGGATGAACAAATTCTGCTTGAAGGAGTTGGCCTCAAATATAGCTGGAAGCCAAGCCATTCCTGTAAGGCTTGTATGTGTAAGCATTAGCATTTTGGATTACTTTTATTGGCAAATCTTATAGGCAAGCAAAGTAGAACCCTTAAAAATATGTGTTATTTGGCTCCAATAACTGCATTTTGAATTAAAAGCAGGTCCAAAACACTGCATATGGTAGAAGTTTAAATTAAAGTTAAATCAGTCTTCCCATTTTAAAAAGAACTGCAGCTAGCCACCAGTTAAAACTAGAAAAAAAAAGATCAAGCAGGGACCATGCATGCAGGAAGACCCCCAAGTTTTGGACCCACTCCTTAGGGAAGCTGTGATCCCATGCAGAGCCAATATAGAAGATAGAATAGCAAATTTATTTATTGCAAAGTGTGGCTTTTTCTTGCTGGGATTCATTCTCAACATGTTTTTCCCCCCTGTCATTTTGGTTCATCCCAGGATAATGAAGTAAACTTGATTATCATAAACATGTGGATAGTATCCCATTCTGAACTGAAAGGTAATACCTTCCACTAGTTAAAAGAGGACCCAGCAATATTTTGTACAGCCTGAATACACATGTGAGGTGAATGCACAAACACTATTTTATACTGCTTTAATATTTCAAACAAAGTAATACTAGCATTCACCAATTTTTATTTTTTTGAATATTTAACCAGTATCTATAATTTTACAAAAGAGTCTTTAGTAATAGTGTATTTAATCCAATAAATAATAAGATATTAAAGTGACATTGTTTGCTTGGGGAGAGGAAGACCAATCCTTTTGACTTGGGAAAAATCCATCACAGATTTGGAGACTATGTTACTGCTGGATAATAAAAATAAAAGGCAGTTGTCTTTAGTTGAGAAGCTAATATAGAAATTATACTTTAAATCAACTTTTCCAAAGACCAATTTCAATTAATGTCAAAAAATGTACATATATAATGAAACATGAAAATTATGTTCGTACCCTTCCATAGCATATATTCACTCTTCTATAAGAACACTGGAAAAACATAAATCATTAGTAAGAACTCTCTCACCTTAACAAAGCTTTACTAGGCAGAGTGTGAGGATTCATTAATCTCTAGCCACTCTTTCCACAACTAGTGGGCATGTTTTTCAACTATTTTGGTTGTCTGATATCTTAAAAGCATGCCTTGAATTAATATCTGCTTTGGTTTTTAATAGCCTATTAATCAAGGATTTATATTTTTCACTCTTTGGGGAAATTTATGATACGGTTAACTAAGGAACAGTCATATTTTAAAGGTTAATCATACTCCTTACTTGCATCACTTAATTTCAGAGGAACTACTTTGTTCTCATGAGTAGTCGTAAAAATATTTAAGCATTTGTGTAATGCTTTCCAGAGGAATTGTGCAAAAATGTTCCAGTCTTAAAACAAAACACTCAAAACTCCATAGATTTTATTCCAAACCTGAGTCAAAACACACAGGTTTGATCCTGTTTTTCAGCAGCATTATTTTAAATATTCCAGCTGTTCCAACTGCTGCAATTGATGCACTGCTTTGAAAACTGTGATTCAGTTATTTATCTATTATTTCCACACAGAAAGTGTAAAACCTCACCTTTACAGTTAGAGCAGCTAGTTCCATCTCTTTTCCTACTGGGTACGGTATGATCTAAATAATCTATTATGGAGGAAGGTTTAGAAGAAAGCAGCTATTATCTAAACACATGTTTAGAATAAATGTTGCTGGTGATAGACATTATTCCTGATTCACCAGGTTAGACAGGAAGCTGCTACATCTTTATGCAGAGAAAATACTGTCTGGCTTTTTGAAAAGATGGTTGATTTTTTTAATATAAAAATGTCTGCCATGCAGTTGCCTGCCTCCTTCCCATCCACTTCCCTACTAATACTTCTTTGCTACAGAGAAGGTAGCATTCATGGGTTTTCATGTGAAGATGGTGTTATGCTTTCTGCTTTCTTTTGCGCATAAGTAGCTCTAAGGCAACTGGAAAGGTATGCGTTTGTAAACACTGTGCGCATTATGCAGGTGTTGTTAATGTTGTCGAAGTTACCAGGTTGTAAAATATAAATGTAAAAGCTGTGTTTGTGGAAATTGAGTGTGTGGGCAGTATGCACCGTGGGTATGAACTTGTGTTTTGCAATGTTGAGCTTCTAGGGTGTATGCTAAAATGATGATAGTTTTTGTTGATTTGTTGAACACTGCTGCCTAGCAAATGCAGTAGTGTGAATATAGAACATTGTTTTTACTGCTATTAGTCCTGTTATTCATGCACTAGCTTAAGGACATTTTTTTTCCCAGCTACTCCTAGTAGAAATAATCACATCAATCCAGCAAATGTGTTGTACTTTCCTGAGGAAAATTGTGCCTGTTAAACAGGCTACAAAAAAAAAGAAGCTCTGGCTAAAGCTTTGTATCCATTGCACTTTATAGAGGAAATCGCCAACTCAGAATATTCTGGTAGAACATTTTACTGTTTTGTCCTATCTAACTCAAAATAAAAAATATTTTCCCAGTTTTTCAGCCTTTGCTACATGTACATATTTTGACAGCACTGCTGTCCTTTTAGTAGCACTGCAGCTTAAGTGAACATAATACTGTAAGGCATTACTACCAAGTGAAAACTTGGCAGCCACATCTTGCCAGTAGAATGGTTATTGAATGGCTTTATAGCTGAAACACATTCACACCATTGGAATTTCAGCCCAGAACTTCCTGACTCATAGTTCAAAGAAGTTCTTTCACAATACAACTTCTATTACATATCTGCTGTTCCTTCCAAATAATGATAACATAGGTTATTTCCTTTAAAGTTATTAGAAGTCTGATTTGGAAAACATATTTTAAGGAAGAGAAAATTAACAGTGCTTCTTAGTGGTCTTCTGACTGTTTTGTTGCCAACAAGATCAGAAACCCCACATTTTAAAAAACTTTATTTATCTATGGGTGCCTATCATCCTCAGTGGAACTTTTTAAAATGTCAAAAGGAACTTTTAACCTCAGAGTTTAAAAATCATGGAACACTCGAAGTACATTCACCTGCTGCCAAAAGTCTTAGTTTCTGTCATGAAGAAAAGGTCAAAGTTATATGTCTGCATACACAAACAAATGCATAAAATTTCTTTTCTGGAATTTTCTAGAAGGAAATATTTTTTTCTATACAATCATAGCATAACATTGGGATTTTGATTTATCCTTCATAACATGATTTGCATTCTATTTGTATAACACATGAAATTAGGAATAACAGAAATAATGGTGGTTTGAAATAATACCTGCAATGACAAATCATGGTTTGCTCATGGCTAGTGAACCAGAATTGGAGGTTGTGGTTCCGAATGAATTGCATAGTATGATTTTTGTTACCTATGGTTTGGTACAAGTACTGAATTGCTGAGCCAAGGACAAAGATGGAGCTTAATAACTTAATAACTGAACAGATAGACAGGAAAAGCGAACAAGCAATTTTGGCCCAGGATTCCAAGAATACATCTGAAAACTAAAATCAAGTTTTAGGGCTTCAATTTGGCTCTTGTGCTTTAGCAACATTTTAAAAAAAGAATTCAGTTGGTTAAGGTTACATATGTTTTTTATTTGTTTTGCTTTGCAAGTCCCTAAACAATTAGCAATGTTAGATGGTCAGAATTCACCACACCCAACCTGTGAGGATGCTTATTTATTATCTTATCAGTGTGTGCCCACTAAGTGGAATTATCTGGATGAAAGCTATTTTAATTTATAAAAAACGTAAATCAGGGGTGTCAAACTGCCAGCCCATGGGCCAGATGTGTCATGCCAAAACTGCGCCTACCCCATTGCCAGCAATGGAAAAAAAGTCACAATATGTTGCGGCACATCACGTAAAGTTGCGAGTTTGACACCCCTGGGATAAAGGTTTAAAGAACACACAATCTATAAATAAATTTCCAAATGTAAGTTGGACTCTTTAAAAATGGATTCTAGGGAAACAGAATGAATATGTCTGGCAATTGTGTCCTGCCAGCTCTATACCCATTTCACCATTCTCTTGAAGGGCAAGGAGAGGTAACATATATGGTGGACCCAATCCAGCCAAAATTCTTATATTGTTTTCTTATATTGTTTCTTCTTCTGTTTCATCTAATCTCAATTATTCCCATTCACAGAAAAGAATAAGAGAAAGGTAAAGCAAACAAGAAGTTGAATATTACTATATGGGTCATCAGAATAACAGAACAGCTTATTTTAGAATGTATAACTAAGAACAATCCACTCCTGTCTGGTGAAAACTGCAGCTGGTACATTAACCTAAGATGATTAAAGGTGCTTATAATTATCATGTTAAATCTCATGTTTGGTGTTAGTTACTAGAATAGATCCAGGAAGTCCTACTGCAATGTTCTGCGTCAAGTATATTCCTCATCAAAGAGGAATATTTTACATTTGCAAACAGGAAAAAAACAACAACCATAAAATAAGGATTAATTCCATATATATTTTGCATATTATGTGAATCCACCTCAATTTTGTCTTCACACAACCTTTATCAGTAGGATTTGGTAAAAGAAGTGAGTAAACCTAATGAACTTAATGACAGGGTGGAGATTTCAATCACCTCTTCTTTCCCAAGTGGGGAAATCAGAAGTTACTGTATGATATATTGGCCCTCTCAGTCCAGATTGTGCATTACAAATTGGCTAATATTGTGACTTGACAAACTCATCTGATTAACCCTATAATACGATAAAAGTGGCTCACTGGATTAAGTAAGATTTATTTCCAGATAAACAAGAATTGGAATATAGTCTAAATTTCCTTATTTGGGGATAATGGTTAAGTTAATGGGCGAAAAAAGACTGTATTTTCCATACTTAATCTTTGGACTATTGTGTGCACATATTGGAGAATTAAGTTCAGAAAATAAACCTGGAGCTTCTGAAATGCTCAAAACACAGTCTAATTTAATTTATTTAAAACAGATGTTCCACAAATGGCATGATTTGATTCCATTAAAGTAGATGTTTGTGGGTCCTATTTCTGGATTCTGCTTTCTAGCATTGGAGAAACATATTACCTGAAAGATTTTGTTTTAAATTCAGTGTGATACATTTTTTTTAACCAGACTAGTTGTTTTCATGAAATAGATTTCTTAAAAATCTATAGAAACTTCCTTGAAACTGTATTGTGTTTCTAAACCACACACCCTCCAGTCCACAGAAAAATCTCTCTCCACAGAATGAGTCCTTGGTGCCCCAAAATTTGGGGACTTCTGTTCTAAACCTTTCATAAAAGTTGAAGAAATTTCTAGCAAGCAGTGAATTATGATATCCCTTCTTGTGAGTGGGAAAACTAATTACTCGAGCAATTCTAACCGTATAGGACAAGTGGGAAAGTTGATAAGCCAAAAAAACAAACAGATTTTTCAAATTATTTTGGGGCAATTGAGATATGTCATATACAGATGGCAAAAGTCAAGTAAAATTGTAGGGGGATGCAGCATTTATTATATTCAGTAAGAAGTTATATATTTTTAATATGAATAGTTTCAAGAGAATCTGGAAAAGTCATTCAGAAACTTAGTGATTATATACTAAGCAGAAGAAAATTAAAAAACAAATACTGTAAGCAAGTTTTATAGAAAAAGACAAAGAACAAAACTGCATAGTCATATGGAACAAATAATAAAAAGGGTGTCATACAATCCATGTGATGCTGTCACTGCTTAGCCTACTTATCCAGTCCCCCAGTATATTTAGAACACCACCAAGGGACACCAACTAATATTCTTGCCTTTGCCTCTTATCATTGCATCCATCTTCTCCCTCAACCACTTATTGTATCCTTTCCTTAAGAGTACTAGTAACATGGTAGGCCAGAGCTTTAGATAAATAGGGGGCCCCTGAGGATGTGCAGATTAAGACTGAAAGTGAATAGGATTAGCCACACTTTCCCCAATGCATCTAGTTCCAATACATTTCCCTTTGTATCTGTGAAAAGAGCCTATAATTCAGCCCAAGTTAAATAAGTTTAAGTACCACTAATTTCAATTAGTTTCCTTACATTGGAATCAGTATAATTTAAACAATACTTAATTCTGTCCAGTTTGTAGTCTTGCTTTAGAAGCAATTATTTAAATAAAGTAAAGCTGAAAGGGAAAGAAATTAAGTGTCTAATTCAGTAGCAATTTCCATGTTTAAATGGTGTGACAGAAGATATATAAAACACAATTGTTTTGTCCATCACCTCAAATAAAAGATGGCAGCTGAAATATCCCTGTTATGGTTTCATATGGAAAAAGAATCATTTAAAAATAAATGCCAAATTTTGCTTTAATTCTTTTTCAAATAATGTAATCAAACTGTCTCCAGGAAAATATATTGATAAATATATCATACAAGTGATTTGCTACATATACACACACGCACCCACCTTTAGATATATTGTACCTAAACAGACCTCCGCACACACCTTCACAGTGCTTTTATTAATAGATAACATACATGTCAACTTCCCAGAAATTGATTGAATGGATTTGATAAGTCACAGCTGTTTTGATCCTCTGATACTGCACTCGGTGAAGACTTTGTGGGATGCAGTGAAAGGAGGAGGAGGAGGAGGAGGAGAAGGAGCTTACATTTTCCAACTCACAAGTTGTTTATTGATTATGTGATGTCAGCTGTAGTCATTAGACATGAATCGAAATTTAGCTATTGTGAGACAGGAAATGTATGTGATATGCATGCGTGTAAGAGCAGAGGGTACAATTCAGCTCTGTTAAAATCAATGGGGCTCATACAATTTATTTTAGTGGGAGGTAAATTGCACCTGGAGAGAAAATCAGAGAGAATAGAAGAGACCACATGAAAAGCCTATTTTACAGAGCAAGGCCACAAAAAAAGCCTACTCAGAGAGCAGGGCTGCAACACAAATCTGATATGATTTTAATTTGGGGCTATTATTTCTCTTAAGTGGAGCTCCCTCATTAGAGTGGCTCATTTACATGTATTATGTACACAGACTTACAAAGAATTTGCTTTATTCTCTTACGGTAGTCCTGCCTGCTGGCTCATTTCTTCTATTCCACCCCCACCCAGCTCGGCACTGATCGGAGCAGAAAGAGACCAGAGCCTTAATAATAGATTTTTGACAGTGAGCTGGCTTGTTACCTGCCCTACACTAATCCCCACTGTTCGTGTTTGCTTCATGGCAACAAAGCAGACAGAAGGAAAATGCCAAGTGGTGGAGTTTGAGGTACAGCCCTGCCATAGCTTGACATTTCAGCAGAATAGCAGTTTATGAGATGCATAATTTTTCATCGGGGACTCGGCTGCTATTTTCATAGAAGCTTGCAGCTCATCGACTGAATGAGAACTAGGGCAAAGGTTTGCAGATCCAATCCTTCCATTCTTGGTTTTTTTTAAAAAAAAATAAAATAAGTCCTTAAATATTTTTTTATAACATGCACGGGGCTAGGTATTGTAATCAACACCACAGTGTCTCCTTTTCCTGTGATTCATGCAGACTTTGACAACTTATGTGCATTAGCAGTCTTTAAATTCATTTAATTCAATTCTTTTAATTCATTTATTTTGTTCACCTACCATTGTTTAGGGAGCCTTTTCTGTACTTTTCTTGTTTTCCATCAAGATTTCATTTTAACAATGAAGAGCATTAGAATGTGATTTGGGACCTTACATAAAAGTGTTGCTGAGATTTACTCATTGGTGCAGTTCTGATGTTCATACATAGCACAAGTAATTGCAGAGTTGTTTTTGTTGTTTTTAGTTTTTTTTACAATATTCTTGTAAGGTGTGCTGGTAATCTTAACTACCATTTTGCAGGAGGAGAGCTGAGGTTAATACCACCAATAAATTCCTTGCTAAAGCTTGAATTGAGAAGAAGATATTCAGCCTCATGCTCACTACAATATACGGTATTAGCTTCATCATAAGAATAGCTAGCTTCTTTCTGAATCTTTTGTTTTTCTATCAATATTTTATTTTATTTTATTTTAAAAAAATATATGCTGCATACTCCCATTACTGGCTCCAGGCAACTCACCTTTATATGCAATAATAATAATTATTTAAACCCAGCTAAAATGATTTTTTAAAACCCTTTAAATGACCTGAATAAAAATAAATATTTTAAGCCTACCCTCAAACTGGGTCAAGGAGGAAGCCAGCCTTAGTTCCATAATTTAGGTCCGCCACAGAAAAGGCAGAATTAGAAGTTGAAATTAAATATATCTCTTGGAAGAGCTACAAAAAAAGGCACTATTGAAAACTAAGAGAACAAGATAGACACTGTAATAAGTAATATGTGCTAAATCCCTGCTTTCTAAATCATAAGTGCACTGAACTGAGTTTTGAATGCAGATCTAGTGCAGTTATTTCCATAAAGAGTATTTGGCATCTGCTGGAAGATTTGCTGTCTTTGCTGTCAGATCTTGGTCCAGTTGTAGTTTTCAAGCTGTTCTCAAAGGCTGTTGTATGGAATAACCAACATTAAATTTTACCAGAGCATATACTATTGATAATGAGGCTATCCAGTATCAATACTGCATCCAGAGCAACTTCCAACCGCATGCTTGTCCCTTCTGGAAAATGTAACTCCATCCCTGAATTCTGAAATCCAGGCTCTGGAATTAGCACCAATTCTTATATGGATTCAGAGTGGTTCCCACATCTGTTCTTCAGATAAGTTCAAAAGTCTCTTGAAATATCTAATCCTGAGCATGCAGCAAAGCAGAAGAACTACTGCTTCCAGTAGCATCCTAGCCACAACAAAATCCTGATTTATAAATTACCTTTCCTACTACTAGTATATGGTCAATATGTGATCTTTCCCAATAATATTTAGATAAAGTTATAAATATAGTGGGAAATTAAGTGGTACCATGTGGGAATATCTTCTCCAGAACAATTCTTAAAAGGGTTAAGCTGAATTTTCTCAGTGCTACATGCTGATCACACTCGGAGAAATAAAAAGTGAACATCATCGCAGGTGGTACAACCTTAGAACTACCATATCAAACTTCTGGAAAACTTTGTTATCCCACATCGCTATTTATGTCTTTGGTAGGATATCTAGCCAGGCTTAAGAAAATATTCCACAGAGTTGCTTGGAATTCAACTAGATTCATCAGCATCCTGGGGCAGGACCATATCTTCTAGAATAGGGATAGTTATGTTAGCATAACCTTCACCAAGAGGGATTTTGGCCATCAGAAGAGTGCTACGTCTCAAATTACCTTAAGCATCCCACCCTTACATGATAAAATGAATGGAAGATATGATCTACTTCATTTTTGTTGTTGTTTTTAAATGGCCTGGGTGAAATTTGCAGAGGTCATGAAATCCTGAGCTTCTTCTCTCAAGGCAGTTGCAACAAGAATATTGAAGTATTTCAAGACTAAAAACACCTTGATATTTTCAAAATAGCCTAAGTCAGGGATTCCACTAGGAAACAGTAGCCTCCTAGTCACATCAAAATCCAAATTTATAAATTATCTTCCCCTACTACTGATATATGGTCAATAGGTGATTTTTCCCAATAATACTTAGGTAGATTTTTAAATATAGTGGGAAATTAAGTGGTACCAATGCACTGCCAAAACACCACAATTATGTCTCCATGAAGTTGTTAGGAACTGATCCCAACCTAGGAAAATGTTAATTTCACTTGTCCAACTAGTAGGTGTGCAACCCACCTGCACAGAATTCCCAGCTGGCAGCAGATGAGCCCATATAATGCTGTCTTTTTATCTGGCAAGTTTCTGTCATACACACCAGGCTAATCCTTGATCCAGGATACTATTATCTTTGTGAAGGGCTTCAAAGCTTGCCATTCATTAAAGCAGCCTCTGTTTTTTTCAGGCTGTCATGGAGAGGTAGAGAAAAAGTTCCAGCTGCTTTAAGAGGCATATTAAACTTTAACAAGTTGACTTTGTCAAACAGCTGCACTGACTTTGTCAACTTTATATAAAAGCCTGGGGGGTGGGGGTGAACAGCTACTTTAATGAATAGCAGTGAAATGCTATGCTCATATATCTTCCAAAGGAATTGTTCGACATCATATTTTTAAGCATGCAGGACTCAAATTAATTGTGTTTGCTTAATGTGTGTGTTTACTCTTTGATTGGCTTCACAAATGCCATTGTTTCCAACAGAACTATCTTTTTTTTTCATTAGAGTATTTTTCTCCCCTGAACACTTCTTATAAATTAATTTAAATATTAAATTCATATATTCTTATAAATTAATTTAAATATTAAATTCATATATTAAATTCAAAAATGGAAAAAAGCAGACCTCTGGATGTAGATATTGCCAGGCTATGCCTTAGTGATAGCACTTCTTTTTGAGTCTTTGGATGTGGCTCACTGTTGTACGGTATTATATGGAACAATGGCACCGTACATTGGATTAATTAAAGAATTCTTACAGAGAACTGAGTTCTGAGTATGACAAGATTTCAATTTTATGTTAAATATTTTCTAAAAGGCCAGAACCTTAAATCTCAGGGGTTGTACCAAGCAATGTGCTGTGAATTTAACCATAGGCTAACTGCTAATGATAAGGAAAAGAATCCAACTTGAGGCAGTCGTTGGATTAGGCTATCAATCACGCTGTTCCCCCAGGAAAAGGTGAAGAAGACAAAACAGTGAAAAGGGAAATTAGGAAAAGAAGGCATGACTGGAATAAGAGTCCTCACAAAATTTATCTGTGTATTGACTTGTATCTCCCAAGTATCAGGCAGAAATGTCCAGCTTTGCTTTCAGCCTAATAGTCAAAGTGTTTGGTTCCAAGCTTTTGGAATATGCATAAATCACCAGCTCCTACAGTGACTCCTTGAACAATAGTTTTTTTTTAAAAAAGGAAAGAAAGTACATTGTGCAGGATTTAGTTATGCTGGGTACTTTCAGGAACAGGTCAAATTATTTTTAAACCTGTAACCAGCTTTTACTTCTGTTCACACATGTTCTATTGCTTTGATATGTTGAGGCATTATATGCAATATATTCAGCTATTGTACTAAGCCATACATGACTATGCACTTTTGAAGTTAAATATATTTTACACATTATTATAAAATATTGATTTTTGTATCTATTTGGGAAAGAGTTTTAGGTGGAAAATTTAATTGCAAAATTTGGGGAATCATGCCATCAGTAGAATAACTGGATTGTGAGCCACACAAAAAAACAATAACAACATAAATCTTTTTTTTTCCAAAACTAAACAAAGAAAAATTGGAAAGAGTAATATGTCAAGGCCAGTTCCTGTAAAAGCTATAGATAGATATAGGAGAATTTGAGGATTTTAGTTTCAATGTATCTGGAGAACATGGTGTTAAGTAATGGTTTGGTAGGCCAGAGAGCTGCCTGAACAAAAAAGGATATTGATGTTTTGGTAGATTCTCACAGAAAAGACTACATAAAATTCCTAGTAAGAAATTTTTCCTTTATCCTTTGGTTTTGGCAAGTTATGAAAGGTAGCCTTTACCATAGATATGAGTGCGTCTCAGTTGTTTTATAATTATTTCAGATATAAAGGATTTAACGGTTGTAATCAGAAAAGCTCAGAAATGGATTAGAAATCAGAGCAATTAATACTATCCTGGAGTTATGTTGCATTCTTTTATATAGTAGATTTGATTTCTTAAGAAGGGACGCCAAATGTAGGAGCCTAATTCATCAAAGAATGGTTGACAGAAGCCTATGACTATTTCACAATTTTCTGTGATTTCCTGTTGCTCTGGAGACAGCTCTTCCAATTTTAATTGTATTTTATTTATTTATTTTCCTTTTGACCCTTTCATGCACACTGTAATAGTGTGCTCATTTAATGGCATTGGTGTCATGGGAATTGATGCTTCTGATTAGGGAAGCATTTTGCAATGGATTTTCCCATGAAATGCATCTGAGTGTTTGAGAACATTATTATAGAGTGAACATTTTATACAACTGTAAAAGAGTCAGTCAATGAGCATAAATGCTCAGTTGACAAGTCAGAAAATGAATGAGAGGGCTGAACAGTCAGATCAGTAGAAATTGTTTTCATCTTTAGAATGTAGAATAGGATTGACTTGTGGCTGCCATTGTTTGAATGGACAGTGCCTGTTTCTTTTTCATTCTAATATATTGCATGTGTTCTATGTACACATACCACATAAAAATGGGCATAAGGAACTAGTTCTCGTGATAATACCGTGTGGGTCAAAACACTTGCTATACTATAGTATTAGGTAGTGTCAGACATTTTGTACATAGATCATTTCTTGTATCAAACAACCAAGTTCAGGCAATCCATGTCCAAAACAATGCACATGTTTTCTTTCCAGACCCAAACTGTTTGTTTTTCATCTAGGCAAAGATGTCCCTTAATAGGAGATAGTGGAGAATTGGCAGCATATAGCAAAAGAAAGCAAGATGAATGAAATAACTGAGACATTGGTGGGGGGTGGGAGGAAACATAGACTGGTTCATTTACAATATGCTAGGGAATCAAATAAAATTGGAACAGTTAGAAATCAGGGAAGAATAATAAAGACATTGGACGATTAGGAGAAGATATGGAAGAATGTTGGCTGTTTAGTTCTGCCACACTTGAATTTAAAAATGGCAGCAACAGTAAACTGGAAGAAAGGAAAATGCAACAAATAGGTTTGAGGGCTGGCATATAAATCACATGGAGGAAGCTGGGAAAGAGAGGACAATTGAAGCCATCTTGTTCTTCTTGCCACACAAGATCCATTTAAAACTTGGCCTTGGTTGAAATCTGGAACAAACAAGAGGATCCAGGTTTCAGTTCATGCATGCTATGATTTAGTCAAACACTCAGTGCCACATTGTGCTTATTCCATGGACTGAACAAAGCATATTATCCATTTTGTGCACACTGTACACACATATGCATGAATGAATTACTTGACCTGTCATTTCAAAAGTTTGAGGCAGGATTCCTTTAGGTAACATGGGATATCTTTGTAAACTTCCAAGGAAAAACATTTTTCCCTTTTTGGATAGAATATTCTTGCAGGTTGGATGTTCTGAGAGATGTAATCTGAAAATCTAGGCTATTCTCTCATTTCAAACCAATTTGGGAAGGGTCCAGGGAAATAAGTTGATCTAGTCTCATGATAACTCTAAATACTCGATGTCTGAAAGCAGCAGATGTTGTATTTTATATCCTTTCTTGCCAGTGGTGATTCAGTAGGGCTACTTATGTGAATCTAAGGATGCTCTCCTGCAGAGACAATGAATATAGTGGCAGACTTTAGAACATATTCAAAAACAGGCGGAATAAAATACCACTTTCAAACCTTCTAATATAGATCATTTCTAAAGGATTGGTTACTTAATTTCATAAAGGTAGAATATAAACTAATGTGATATAACTGACAGATTGTTATGATTGTTTTATTATTAACCTGAAATCCTTCCTTACTGATGTACAACAGAATTGGAGCCTGCAAAAGCATCAAGGTTAGGAAAATTATATTAGCAATAACAATAGCACTTAGACTTGTATATCGCTTCACAGTGCTTTACAACCCTCTCTCAGCAGTTTACAGTCAACATATTGCCCTCAGTAATCTGGGTCCTCATTTTACCAACCTCAGAAGGATGGAAGACTGAGTCAGCCTTACGCTGGTCAGGATCGAACTCCTGGCAGTCATGAGAGTTAGCCTGCAATATTGTGTTCTGCATTCTAACCACTGTTCAGTTATATTAAGTATAACTCTGTAAGATTACAAGCCTTGAGTTAAATGTTTATTATTTCTGAAAAAGATGTCATTCTCCCATCTTGGCAGGAAATTATGCCCAACTGGAGTGCCACTGATGCCTGCCTTTTTTTCCTGTATCCTTGATAGGTTTCTGGGCCTTGCTTGAGATAATAGTAATCTCAAAAGCATACCTAGGTATAATCCTGTTCCTCATGCTTGCAGAATAGTCACCTAAAGATCAAATATTACAGATCTACTTTAAACAACCACTGAAACTTAGGAGCTGAATAAGACAAATGCCAAGAGATGAGACAGACTTGTGTTGTTGCAACGTGGGAGAGGACAGGTACTTATTTTTAGGAAACATTTGTAAATGTGAGTGGTCCACGTTGTCATTGCTTTATGTAAGCACTAAAGCATCTGATTTAACTTAGCACAGTTTCTAATCTTTCAGCAGAGGAAAAAGAAGAAGGAGAGATAAAAGAATTTCAGTGCTTGACAGAGAAAAAAGCATGACAAAGAGATTGTGCAAAGTATCTGCTATTTAATAAGAGCAGCATTTTCAACCCTTTAATATCATTCCCCCCCTTTTGATTATAAATGGTATAGGCAAGGAAAACACATACTTCCACACAACTATATCACTATTTTTACAAGATCAAACAACTTCAGCAATTTAATCTCAGTGTTAGGAAAAGGATCACACCAGCCACTCCAGAGCTGTGACTATAAGCGAGTTTTTGTAAAGTCTTAAGACTTGCTCCCTGGGTGCTAAATATTGACAAGCATGCTCCAGCAAGCAGGATCAAGCTTGTAGAATTAACAGAGCTCAGCTTCTATACTGACACAGTAACCTGAGTCTGAAAACTATTATTCTATTCCATTTGTCTTGGTATTATAGTTAATACTGTCCAGTGGAATTTGGGATTTTTCTATACTATACCTTGCAGATTATTGTATGCCCAAACCTGTAGATTAACCACATCAGAAAACTGAAGGAAGGTATTTACATCTTAAGAAAGTTGCTAATACTAAAAACTAGATAGTTAAATACTCTTAATTCTTTATTAGATATTAAGCATACATATATGTTTATATTTATGTTTACTTGTGGTCAATTTCCTGACAAAGGCACTTGTTGATAAAGTATTGATTGATTCTATGCCATCAGATCAGTATCAACTTTTGATGACCAGTAAATAAGTTCTCTCTAAGAGGATCTGTTCCTAGTATTATTCTTTAGGTCTTGCAACAGTACATTGATGCCATAACTGAATCTATCCACTTTGCTACTGGTCAATCCCTTCTTTTTCTATCTATGATAAAATACAGTGTATGTAAAAAAAGGAAATAAATAAAATTGTCAATCAAGTTTGCAAGTAGATGAAAGCTCTCTTTGTAAATAACGGATCATTGAATGGAACAGAATATGAATTAAGACAAAATATTGAACATTCAAAGGGGTTGAGAAAGGGCATTTCATATATACACTTTTCATATATCTATGCAGAAGACATAGGGGGGCACAGATATCCTATGTAGTTTTGATTCTTATAAATTTTTTAATAAGGGATTCTGCAATTTATTATTAATACTATTCCATGGATTCTAATAAAAAGTAAAAGGTAAAGGTTCCCCCGCACATGCATGCTAGTTGTTTCCGACTCTAGGGGCCGGTGCTCATCTCCGTTTCAAAGCCGAAGAGCCAGCGCTTGTCCGAGGATGTCTCCGTGGTCATGTGGCCGGCATGACTAGATGCCAAAGGCGCATGGAACGCTGTTACCTTCCCATCGTAGTGGTCCCTATTTTTCTACTTGCATTTTTACGTGCTTTCGAACTGCTAGGTTGGCAGAAGCTGGGATGAATAACAGGCACTCACTCTGTTCTGCGGCACTCGGGATTCGACCCGCCAAACTGCCGACCTTCTGATCGACAAGCTCAGCGTCCTAACCCACTGAGCCACCGCGTCCCTTCATGGATTCTAATATTACGTTCAAAAATTGATTACATCCTATGATAAACGTTTTTAGCTAACACAGCTAAAATAAAGCTACCTGTCCCCATCTCAGGTGCCAACTAAATACTGTAGCTTCTCAGCTTAACTCTCATCCTAGCCTAGGTGAGGTGGTCCCACAAGTAACTCGGCCCTGTGCCATGTAGAGCTTTAAAGGTAATAACCAGCACTTTGAATTGCATCCCAAAGCAACTGGGAACCAGTGCAGTTCACACAGCAGTGATGTTATTCGGACAAACCATGAGTTCAGGTAAATGTTGCCTATGCCACTGCATTCTGCACCAGTTGCTGCTTCCAAATGGTCTTCAAGGGCAGCCCCATGTAGTGCTCCTTACTGTAATTCAAACAGGAGGAGACTAAGGAATGACTGACTGCAAGATACAGCAATAACTCCATTTAGAACCAGTGCTGAAGTCTTACATCTGCTTACTGTATATTCTCTCAGGTTCCATTCTTAAAAGTTCTGCAGAACAGCCAGTTTTAACCACCTTTTGGAATGACAACAAAGACAAGACCATTTTTGCTTCCAGAGGCAAGCTGTTTCAAGATGGTGGGCAGCAAAACAAAGAATACTTCCTTCTGGGGCCCCTTCCACAGAAACTCCCAAGGGACAAGCACCCATAAGATCTAGAAGATGCTTTCTTTGTTGGCACCTACGAAATAAATAGGCTCCCTCAGAGCAGAAAATCTCAAAGATAACCAGGTCTCAAGCCATAGAGAGCTTACTAAGTGGCAACAAGCCCCTTAAATTAAATCCAGAAACAGCTTCGACTGTGGTAGCAATACATGACTATATTGAGCATGACCCATTACCGTTTTGGCAGCTGCATTTTGCACCTTCTATAATTCTTTAATGATTCTCAACATCTGCCATTTGTGTTTGTGTGTGTGTGTGTGTGTGTGTGTGTGAGAGAGAGAGAGAGAGAGAGAGAGAGAGAGAGAGAGAGAGAGAGAGAGAGAGAGAGAGAGAGAGAGATTTATACATTTGTATATTTAAATGAAATATACTATATCTCATTTATTTTAGGTAGCTTTTCTGATTTTTTTTAAATGAAAGTTTCATTTAAAAAAAAATCCCCCGCAATTTAAAAGACATTCAAATGTAAAGAAACTGTACTCCAAGCTTCAATGGCTTCTGTGATTTTTTTTTTTTAAAAAATGTCTTCAAACTATACAGGCATTAAGAAAGAAATATTTAGAAATCATTATAAAGCCATAACTACAAGCAAGTGTGCTTGTTACACAAGAAGACTCCACATCTGTCATCCAGTGTTTTTAATGTTTATCGCAGTTATTAGCTGAAGAATCTTATTATTACCATTCTGCAAGTAAAGCACCATTCTTGAAATTGATTGATGTTTACAAATAAAGAACATTTATTATATGTTGCCAGTTCCTAAAAACCAATTCTGTAAACCAGAATTCCTCCTTAGAAATGATGACACCTTATCTTTCTGGAACTAATCACTGCAGAGAGAGAGTTAAGAGGATGAAAACACCACCAATTCACTTTACCCCACCCCACCCCACCCCCAAAGAACTTTCATTGCATTGTATGACCACTCAGCTGTATAACGATATGTTATTTTTATCTGCCAAAGGTAACATCAATAGAAATATATCTTTATTCTGCTAGAGAAATAATTTTACACTTGGCAATATAAGGATTTTATTCTATGGAAAAGCTGTCTGAAGATGAATGTATGTAACGTTGGAGTATCTTTTACTTGGCGGTGTGAATGAACTATGGGTATTGCTTGGCAATTGTCTTTTGGTGTCCGAGAGAGAAGTTGCTTTTTCTAGGGCGTTCAAAACGTTTCACATTCGAAATATTTCATGCTCGAAAGATGCTCTTGCAACCTTGCGAGAAAAGTTTTAAGCTCAAAAACAGCTATGAATGAATTTGAAACTGGGATTTTTGAGCTTGAAATAGTTTCCTTTCAAGCTTTGAACGCTTTTAAATAGGTCAGAAGACATTCTGTGTTTTGAACTCAGAAGCAGAGTGATTCAAGCATGATTTTTTTTTCCAAATTTAAAATGTTTTGCATCCCAGTAGTGTTTCTTACATTTAAAACTATACCAAACTTTGAACATCTATGTCTCCTAAATTTGCACTAGGGCAATTGCCTAGGAAAAAAATATATATCAAATAGCTGGTTATACTCCTTCAACCTAAATATTACACCTTCCCTACTGGGTCTTCTGCACCTCACCCCACCCCTGAGTCCATCTAGTTTTCACTTGGCTCCACACAATGAATAAATTGATGTGGAAATGAATTATTTGCACCTGGGAACAGGAATGACCATTGAAAAATAATGCAGGATCAGAAGAGATACTTATTACTTCGTTTTCATCAAGGAAATGGCATCTCCCCTGCATTGAAAAGCAGTTGTGAAGAGTATCGGTGTCATCACAATAACTCTGCCTTTACGTACTTTATGATTCTGAATTAATGAATAATCTCACAAATTGAAGATATGCCCCATACTTATTATTACTATTATTCTTTATATTTTTAATAGAATGCACCATACTTTAGTTTGCTAATCAGAATATCAAGTGTACTTTGTCAAATGTACTTACGTACTGTAACCAATGCAGATTCTGTAGCATTAATGCAATTTATAATAAAAGTTACTCATTAACACTGAAATAAGATTATTCTGATTGCTCAAATATATTTGTTCTCTAAATTTGATGTAATGCTATTTTCTTTAGCTATTTATCCATTAATTACTTATTTGATATTGAATAGAGCTGATAACAAAATGTCAATTTATTAGGAATAGCAATTGACAAAACAAAATGTAGAATGCTATCCTTTGGTTGGAAGATGTTAACCCGAATCTCTGATAAGATAGATAGATAGATAGATAGATAGATAGATAGATAGATAGATAGATAGATAGATAGATAGATAGACAGACAGACAGACAGACAGACAGACAGACAGACAGACAGACAGACAGACAGATAGATAACCTTTATTGTCATTTTTTCTCTCTGGGCACAATGCCACACATTAAAAAAGAAATTTACTTGCTTCCTCTCAAAATGTACACATACATAACACATTTAATATATACATCATATGTATAGACCTACACCCTTACATATAAGTAACTTATTAACTATGAAGCTTGTTGCCTAGTTGCTCTATGAGGATAGACAAACTCTTATATATGTAATTAGGAAGACAACATGCACAGTTGGAAAAATGAATTGATTTATGAGTTCCTGAAATTACTGTGGGCTCTTCCACAAAAATGCTTTGCTTTGGGAGGAAACCATCTTGGCATGAACCGTGCTGCCCACAGCATGCCCTTAATGAGAATTTGGAATGAAGACATGCTGTACTTCAATCTGTACAGGTTCATTGCGTGCAGGGCAGTGACTGGTGGTTTTCCCTGGCTGAAATTCAAATGTTGCCAACCAGAGGAAAAGCTGGTAGAAGTCATGATGCTGATTATGTGCTGGAGTGGGGCTTGGAAGATCCAAGTGTTTTCTAATTCCCCCCCCCCCCAAAGGATGTCAACCTATTGATCTAAAAACAGCTAGGCAGCACCAAAGATTTTGAGCCTCTTTGTTGCAACACAATGACTGACTTACATTTGTGCAGCCTAAATGCAGCACTGAATGTTTTTGAATCCAGGGTTCAAGAAGTTTTTTTTTTCTTTCTTGCATGCGAGAGATGTGCTCGTCTCTGGGATGCTCTCAATTTATTGACTTCTCAGTTCATTATCCCAATGAACTATTAACCTATTCCTTGCATGCTAGGGAAAAAAATGCAGTTTTGTGTCATTCTTCGCCGCCATCTAATGATCATCTGGATTTCTGCAGGCCAAAAAACCTGGATAAATGTTGAAGATCTAGATTTTGAAAAATCTCTTTATTGATTGTTATGTTGAATCTCAACATGTGTACAGCTCTGATCATCCAAAAGGACAAGAGAAGAAAGATGGCAATGTGCTGAAACCATATCTGTACCAGGTTACATTCCGTGATGGACTGAACCTTTCACAACATTATAAGAGGATGAAATAAGAAGTCAGATCCCACTCAGGATGGAATTTTCTATTGTGCAGACTACAAAAGAAGAAGTCCTTATTATGAAATCCCCAACAATATGTTTTAAACCATAGGAAGACTGTGCAATTTCAAGACTTCCTTTCCTCTAGGTCAGGGGTCTTCAAACTTGACCCTTTTATGACTTGTGGACTTCAACTCCCAGAATTCCACAGCCAGCATGTCTGGCTGAGGAATTCTGGGATTTGAAGTCCACAAGTCATAAAAGGGCCAAGTTTGAAGACCCCTGCTCTAGGTCAACCAGCTGATCTGCTTGAAAAAGACAAAAAGGAAGTGATTGTGGAATCTGAGGCTGAGGCTCCACATTTTGGAGGAAGCTCGCTAGCTCATGAACCATTTTTAATCAATTTTTAATCTGTTGTTCCTATCACTATCATAGCAACTGCTCTGTATCCCTTGCGCCACCACAGTTGCTGAAATATACAAAGCAGGGCCTCTCGATGTAAAAACAGACCAAAATGAGACAACTCATTTATATTTTAGCCTACTAGGGTCACACATAGGACAACTTAATAATAAACAACTCACAAGTTTTATGTTCCTTTTATTCTATTTTTTACTTTGACATTTGTTACTTCTTTAAACTTCTAGCCTAGTTGCATTTACTTTTAGTAAGGGAGAATTTATTTGTGCATTTAGCCTGCATTCATAAAACTATTTTTCATTCCGTCTGGTCAAATATAGTATGAGTAGCACTGTTTATATTGTTTGATTTTTTTGAGAAATGGAAGGAAATACATCTGACTCACACGGTGTATAAATGAACATTTTTTAAAACACTGTAATGCATTTACCATTTGTCTCATCAAGTATTGAAATAACAACGAGGTTTATAAGAGATATGTCAACCTTTTATATATATTTGAAAATGGAGACAAATGTCTTCTACTATGTTTCCCAGTACAATTCAAAGTGTGTTTGTGTGTGTGTGTGTGTTTACATTTGTGTATTTGTATAAATAAAAATTATTTATTTAATAAAAAAAATATTTTATAGTGGTTAAGGTACTAGGGTAGAAACCAGACAGTATGAGTTCTAGTCCCACCTATAACATGAAAGCATCCAGCTGGGTGGCTCTGGGCCAGTCACTCTCTTTCAGCCCAACCCACATCACAGGGTTGTTGTTATGGGAAAAACAGGAGGAAAGATATGTTTGCCACCTTGTGTTTTTAATAAAAATAATAAAGATCAGATTTAAAAAATAGCTGAGTGTTAGCATCTATCTTAGAAATCATATCAATTCTTGAAATGGAAATTGGTGTTTCCACATAGAAAGCATAATCAAGAAAATATATTTAAAACCTATTATTATTATTTTTTTAAAAAAACCTTTTAATAATGCTAAATTCTCCATGTTTTATGTCTATATTTATTTACATTTCTTCCAACTGCAATCCTGAATTCTGTTTATATTAGAAGTTGCAGATAATATATGCAGAGGAAGGAAGGTAGGTGGACAGGCAGGAAAGGCTATAAGAAAACCATTGTAGCACTTTGTGTTAAATTGTTATTGCATATTTTTAATATATCCAGAAGGCACCTATTAAGGTTCTGGTTATATGTGTATTTATCTCAGGATAGTAAATGAATTGGTTAAAAGGCAATCAATTAAAATCTTTTATCATCAGTTGGCAGTCTTAATTAATATACATTCATTTTGTGTTGCTCCCCCCACAACTCCCATAAGGAATGTTAAGCAGTGTGATAGTCCAGCTTACACACATCAGCTAGGCATGTTGTACACAGATCTGATGAATACAGCAAAACATTTCTATTCATGTATCCTCCGTATATTGTAGGACATGCAGTGCACAAATGGGGTGTGTCTTTCAGATTCTATGGTCATTCCGATTACTAAACTTAAAAATAACCAGATGAAAAAGAATATTTGTGCCACAATTTTTTTTTAAAAAAAAGAAGATAATGTGACTATGGTAACCTATCCCATGAATTCTAGCTCCTAATCATTTTTTAAAGGACATTTCCTCGTGACAAAAAACCTTTAGTAACCAAATATTACAGGATACCTGTGCATCAGAGGCAGATACTAGAAAGAAGAAAAGGAACTTAGCTGTGATATTTAATTATTATTATTTATTATTTATTTTTATTAATTAGATTTCTATACCGCCCTATTCCCTTGACAGTAACCAACATCTGTTATGTGTTTTCATGTTAGTGCTGCATGCAGATGATCTCAAATTTACCTGACATCTCCAAGATGATGTGTTCCCCACACCTAGTATAATGGTACTTTTTGAAGTACAAAAATTCTGTCATGACCCAGAAGATAGTTCAAAAATGCAAAACATTTTGCTGTCCAACTATGCACCATTTTGTGTGTTCACATGGATTGTGGCAGACTTGTATTGGCTTCGGATATTGCACTATGCTAAATTCTTCTAGCTCTAACTCTACTCTTAGGAAATGTCCAAAATACATTAGAAATGCCCACTTTGTAAACTTAGTGAATGTCATGTTCTGAATGTTACTCTTAAATAAGAAATTAAGTTTTAGGCTATAATATTGATTTTATTTTATAACCTGGTTAGTACCTAGTATCTCTTTTTTGGGTTCAGTTTCGGTTTTTTTTACTATTCTAAATTTCTGTATACTGGTTTTCTTCTGTGTATAGGTGCATTCATTGGCCATTTTGAAAGTTATGCTTGCTGCACTGTTTCATTAAGCTGATGCTTTATCGGGTAATTGTTTAAACATAAAGCCATAGCACTATCAAAAGGAAAGGTGAACTAATGGCATTTGCAAATGTCAGGGATTATCTTAACACTTTTATTATAGTTTATAAAAAGAAGGTTCAGGGCATTCCATAGCAATTATTTCCCCAGAAATTGGTTATTTAAATAAATTGCTAATTATCTGGGTATGACAGTATTGAAAACCTTGCTAATGAGTTATATGATAAGTGCAGCTTTTGAAGGCCACCTACAGGTGGAAAGGAGCAAAAGCAGCATTCAATTATTGTCCCAAATAAGATGATGAATGCAAATATCTTGTTTAAAATATTTACACTGGCCTGTATGAACACTTCCCAAATGTCACGTTGGATAGTGCAAGTTTATGAAAATGGTCTCTGTTGAGTTTGGCTTATTTGCTTGTTTGCCCTAATACTTAAAAGGTCCGACTTAATTAGTATTTACATTAACAATTTACAATCAACGAATGGCAAATGTTTTCAGATTAATTCCCATTTTGAATGCTGATATTTTCATGTATTTAATAAAAAATAATTGCTTACTACTTATATTAAGCAATTAACATTAGTGCAAAAAAAAAAACACCTTCATGCCATGCCCAGCATATCTTGCTGAAAGATGGGTATGATCTCAAGTATGCATAGTTGTAAATTAATTCCACTAACTAGTAAATGGCTTGCTTTCTAATGATCAATATGAAAATATCTATCTTTTTTACCAGAGCATTTCTCAGTTTCATTGCTTGACACTGATTTTTTTTTAAAAATCACATATTGAGGTTTTTGTTGAAGGAATAGGACTGTCACACTCAATCCCCTGCGAACCTTCCCCAAAAGGTAGAATAGGAACATCAGGCATTATGAATTATCCTCTGTATATCTTGCTGTTTGAATTTGGCACATCTGTAATACCATGAAGTGGGAGCTCTTGAATGATATTGCAGATTGCAATTGGAGCCATCATAAAAAAAATGCTTTGTAATATAAGAGTAAATTAGGTCCTTGAGCAAAATCCAGATGAAACAGCCTCCTCAGGTAAAGCAGCCTATAATTGACAAAGAATTGTAGCCGTGGGGCTTGACAAGAAATTACACCAAGTGATGAGCATTAAGGTTCAGCTCACAAAACTATCATATCATCCTAAGGCAATGTAGAAACTAAGGACTTTAGGGCTAGTTTCAAATGTAATCAATACCTTATATTTTGTCTCAAAAATTAAAAGAAACCATTGCATACATTGAAACTCAGAATAATATAATCAGTACTTTGAATTATGTCAAAGACAGGAATTGACTCAGAAACAATGAGAAACTGGCACATGGGTTAAAAAACAACTTTAATGCACTCATGATTATTCCATCAGTGCTTGCGCACGTATTCATGCACAGACACACAACCTTTCACTATACAAATAAACCCCATGCTCATTTATACTGCTGTTACTCGTTTTTCTTTTAATAACAGCACAGTAACCAAAATTACCCGCAGTTCATGAAAAATAAATTGTATATTTAATATTCTGTTAGCCCCCTTAGTTTATTCTTAGTTCATGTTTAATATAATGTTGAATGAATCTTAAATTTAATTTTGCAACGAAGATCCATGCTGTAATTACTATAACATAAATAAATTAAAGCTAAGTTTTGCTATGCTGTGTGCAGTGTGCTACTGAGAATTATGATCCAATTTCATTTTTATGCCAGGAACTCTAGACAATAGATATTGCGGGAAATATATTGTTTTTGCCTTTCCTGTATATGTTTTGTTTCTTTTGACAGGTTAGGAGAAACAAACAGAGCTTTGAATTCCAAAATTAATGGTGAAAAGGGTAGGATGCAGGGGGAGAATATGTAGATGAGCTATGAATAAAAGTTTTTCTTTTGAGTGAAAACAGTCATCCAGACATGGTATAACAAACATTAAGCAGAGACACCATAATCATACTACATTCCAATTTATGTCACATCCTGCACCCACTAAGTGATATTGCTTTTGCTCTAATGAACCACATCCCGTTTGAAACTTGTGACCACTTGTTCCAGGGACCACTTAATTTATTCACTTACTGCATCATACATGTACCGGAAACCATGGAGTCAGTGATTGGTTGGTGATTCATTAAACAGTAGACTTCATTCTCATTTCAATTAACAGCTAACTTTGGAGCTCATTATTATTGGACAGGGACAGTCGTGTTTTGTAAATGAGTAATAATAAACTACTTTTATGTTATTGTCGCTTTTTAAAAAATTCCTGCTTGATTTAGTATAAGCATGTTAAGCCTCTGGAAATCGGGATATATTATTTCCTCTCTTGTTGAGCTGTCACGTTACACAAAATTAATGGCAAAGCTGTTAATACCTGTGTTTTTTATTATGATGGGAGTGAGGGGAAGTGCAGTATTTTCACTTGTCTGTCAATGGGCATGGGAAATTATGAGACACAACAAAATTTGGGGAAATAATAATGTATAAGAGATGCAGTTGCTCTGTTTTCTGGGTTAAGAACATAAGAAGTGTTCTGCTTGACTAGTGACACGATCTTCCCTAGAGATGAAGATGACCCTTGAAGTGTGTAGGATTGTGATCTTACTGTTGTTGATGCAGAGGCTGGGTCCGATAAGACTTGTGTGCCTAAATATCTGAAGAGATTCAAACAGAAGAAGAGTTTCCGGCCAGTGGGATAGTCACAAAAGCCCATAAACAAGACAGAGAATAGCAGCCTCCCCCGTTTCTTCCCAACTAGGCAGATTACAGACAGTCCTCAAACCATGACTGCAGTGGGGAGCAGAATCCTGTTGCTAAGCAAGGCAGCCGTTGTACTGCCTTGTACAAAAATTGTACCCAATTTTTGCAATTTTTACCACGGTTGTTAAGCAAATTGCTACAGACGGTGATTCCTGCAGTTGTTAAATGAATCTGGCTTCCCCCATTGTTTTTGCTTGTCGGAAGCTGGCTGAAAATGTCGCAGATGGCATTCATGAGACCCCGGGATGCTGCAACCCTTGTAAATACCCGTCACTTTGCCAATTTTGATCATGTGACTATGGGAATGCTGCAACAGTAGTAAGTGAAAGGGCTGATCCTAAGTCACCTTTTCCAGTGCTCTTGTTCAGAGGTGGTTTGCATGCAGGGCTGTTTCCGTTCTGCATTTAGCCTCTGCTTCAAAACAGGCCGTTCCTACCATCCACTCATGTGATTTGATATCACTTCTGAATTATCATTTTGGAAATAGTGCAGAGTACCTCTGTGGATGTAAAAGGCTGTCTGCTGCAGAAGCTTTTTAGGAACGCTTGAGGAGTGGGAGCATGGCTTTGACTGCAGGATAGGGGCTAAACCTACTGTCCTGTATGTCTTTGTACTATCGTTGCTCTTTCACACAAGCAATGCCTAAGCAAGTCTGTAGCCCTCCTGACATCCAATTAGGCAGTCACTGAATTATTGATACTCTGCTTATTACTGGTTCCATTTTTAAACACTGCTTCTTGTACAACATTAGAAGAGGAGAGAAAAGAATCTGGCACTAGCGTGCTGTGGTTCGTAGTCAATGTTTGGTAGCTGTGTGGAAATCTAAAAAAAAAAAAAGAAGACATTCCCTTCGGTGTGAAAGAGCAGTATGAATTCTAGAAGCCTCTTTGTGTTCTTCCTTTTCTCATTAAGATTGATTTTGTTAAGCTGCCTGCAAATATCAAGCCATCCATTAACACCTATTGGGAATGCTTTGCCCTCTCTTTTTCCCTCATTTGATCTTCTGTTTTGCTATGATCTTTACTTTTGCTCTTTAAAGTGTTGTTTTTTTTAAAGGACAATTTTGGTCAAACATTGGTGACTATTCATTAAGACGATGATACTTTTCACCTGCTGTTTGGACTTAAGTGCCTCATTAGGCTTCCCCCTTTCTCTAGCCCCCCCAACTTATATCTTTGGGCATCAGCAATGTTTCTGGTGGTCTAAGAGGTATAATTTATCTGCACAATCCCATCAGTGCAAAGCAAATTATCTCAGCTTTCTTTGTGGCTCATGTTTCTCGGTCCCTCCAAGACAGCCTGAATCCTGGTTCTGGAGCAGATGCATATGGGGCTCAAGTTCAGTCTTGAAAATGGGGGATATGCCAAAGGAGGTGAATAATGAGGAGGAATCTGTGCTGAAGCAGCTGAAGGTGGCATAACCCTAGAGGATAATTCATATGCTGAATCAGGAGCAGATGTCATTAGAGACAGCTTGTCTGAGTATTTGGATGCTGATTCAGTAGCAAGTTGCATTGATGGGATAGGCTTGTCAGACAACCTGTTTGTAAAGACCAATGTTGACTGTAAAAATGGTGGGTTGTTAGAGGGAGGTGATATTTTCCTGGAGGCAATAAGCACAGAAGAAACATCTTTCAGAAATGACAACACAACAGATTTTTCAGGATCCTATGGAGAAATCCTATCAGCAAATAGATTTTTTTTTAAAGGCAGGGAAATATTTTCCAAATACTTGAGACACCATATTGCTTATGCATCATGTCAAAATGCAAAAGTGAAGTTTTTGGAAATGCAATCTAGGGGTGAAGCCTACCAGCCCACTCATTTAATAAAGCAGCTTCCCACCATTAGGAACAGTATTAAGTGGGCATATATCTGCCATGGAGGTTACTCTATGGAATAAAAATATTGTGTTTATATTAGATGACATTCACCAAAGTATAGAAAACTATTTTTGGACAATAAGAATCCTCCAAGTCAAACTTGCTGATTGCTCGGAAAGATACATTGATCTGAAAGGTACATCCTTATTAGGGAATTATAATTGTATTTTACTAATCTTTATTGGGTGTATAGCATGTAGAAGATTATTAATTCAAGTATGCATACAATTAAGTATAAACCAAGTAGCAGTTAGAGTCACAAGTTGAGGGTGATTCTACTAAGTGTTCTAATGTCCACTTAGTAATTTATTGATATTAGATGCATCTTTCCCACCTCCCCATGACTCCAGGACTGCAAGTTTTGAACATGGTACCCAAAGGCCTTCAAAGATTACTTCTGAATGACTATTTTAAATGCAATAGAAGGAAGATGCCTTAGATTCACAGGGAATAATATGAATTAAGTCATTTTTTGTTGTTGTTCTGTTTGTTTGTTCTGATCCATCTGCACTTTACACCTGCACTATCCTCAGAGGTAAGTTTGGCATATCACAGTTCTGTTGTAGGGGTAGAGGAAGCTATGGCCATTTCCTTACAACTCATAGCGACATTGTAGTTTAGCATTTTCTGGAGGATCCAACTCTTGCTAATAGCATTGAGTATACAATATCTCGCCTGGGTTCATTGTTTATGATAAAATCATCTTTTGATAATGATCGTAAATTTAATACGAAGGCATATTAAATTAATCAGTTTGAAAACTGTAAGCAGGACCAAGAGAGGTTCTCTATGGAAGAGCCTTGACAAGACAGTAAGCTAATTGTATAGATAAGGGTTCAAGGGGTTAAAAAAAGAAGACCAAAAGCAGAGAAGGAGAAATAGTTTTGTCTGATAATTCCTGCCCTTTACTAATGAACTCTCTTTATTTACACAGGAAATGCCATCAGACCGATAGCTCTTCGAGCTGTTTCTGCAATTGCTAAGGCTCTTCCTGGTTTTCCTATCTTAGCAACCGGAGGCATTGATTCAGCTGAAAGCGCCTTGCAATTTCTTCATAGTGGTGCTTCTGTTTTACAGGTATTCTCTCTCTCTCTCTCTCTCTCTCTCTCTCTCTCTCTCTCTCTCTCTCTCTCTCTCTCTCTCCTTCATTACTTCACCTTTTCTCATCCATTGTTGTCTATTGTTTATTTAATTTATAATCTATCTTTCTGCCATAGTTGGCCTAGTGGTAGTCACGAATAAATATGTTAAGAATTGTAAAACGTAAGTGGGAGATGTTAATCATTATAAACATAAAATCTAAAATAATTACACAATGCCAGTATCACAAAAACTGTTTATAAATATTGGGTGGATCTATAAAGGGAATATTATGTACAATTTGGTTATTGCTCTTTGACGAGGATGTTATAGAACTGAAAACCCAGATGAAGGTAATTAAAATAGAAAAAAAATGAGCAAGAATCCTATGTATAACATGTATTTGCTATTTTAAAAATAGCAAATAAACCGGTATATGAGGGAAGTTATTTAAATCGTGGATGATGAAGAAAAAGTAAATGGTTTCCCCCTATTTCATAATTGCATCTGTGTTTATACAGTTAACAAAATGGTAAAAAGGTATTAAAGATAGTTAAAAGAAAATACTGTGTTAGTAACCATTTAATTAGTAATGGTCTATCCATAATCTGGAGAGCTTTAAAAGGAGATTAGAGAAAATAAGATTATCAATGGATAATCATTATAGAGATATATTACTTCTAGTATTAGAGGTAGTATTGCTCTTAATGCCAGATGCAAGACTAGATAATAGGAATCTTGCTGTTATATTCATATCCTGCCTGAGGCTTGCCATAGGCATGCTGAACTTGATAAGCCTTGGGTTTAATCCAACAACATTCTTCATATTTTATTTTGATTTCAGACAATTATCTTTCAATTTACTTTATGGCAATTGTTAAATAGCGGGTTCTTTGGCGCAGGAATGAAGATGGGTAACTGAGTACAGGGTAACTCATAGTTTATTTCGTGCAGAAATTGTACTGGGGAAATGGCTGCAACTAGCCGCAATATATAGTCTAGCCCCTAGGCAGCAGCCAATAGGTTTGAATCAACCATTGCCGCCTGGAGATAGCCAATTGCAGCACAGGAGACTTGTAGTCTGGGTTGCTAGAGACCCGTTAGCTGCTCCAGCAACCCACATGGTATTCCTCAAGAGCCCAGTACATAACAGCAATCATCTTAGAAAGCTGGTAAAATATAAACTAGCAGTGTTACAATTAGATGGATTTATCAATTGTTTTTCACCAGTCCCAAGAAAATGGGGCTTCTTGATCTGGACTAAAAAAATCTGGATGATCTCTCGATTGCGGTAAAAAGGTATATGGAAAATAACTCTTAATCTATTGTATAACATAGTAGAAAGAGAGCTGTATTGTTAAAAGCCAGCAGTCTGGTAACACCTTTTCCAATTAGCACATCTCCAACCAATGCAAAAGTTTATGTTTTTTAAATAACATTTTCTCAACTTTTGGCATTTTCACTTGTAGCAGACACTTATGGTACCTAAGAGGGTAATGATGGGATAGACTAAAAAAAACAGATGGAAAGAGAACACAGTCAAAAAGGGAAATTCAAGACCTGCTGCTTGCAACTTTCACCAGGAAATTAAAATTATTACAGAATAGAATAGAATAGAATAGAATAGAATAGAATAGAATAGAATAGAATAGAATAGAGTAGAATAGAGTAGAGTAGAGTAGAGTAGAGTAGAGTAGAGTAGAGTAGAGTAGAATAGAATAGAATAGAATAGAATAGAATAGAATAGAATAGAATAGAATAGAATAGAATAGAATAGAATAGAATAGAATAGAGCTGGAAGGCACCCTGGAGGTCTTCTAGTCCAACACCCGCCTCAAGCAGGAGAACCTATACCTATACCCGGGGTAGGCAACCTCGGCTCTTTTATGATTTGTGGACTTCAACTCCCAGAATTCCTGAGCCAGCATGGCTGGCTCAGGAATTCTGGGAGTTGAAGTCCACGAGTCATAAAAGAGCCGAGGTTGCCTACCCCTGACCTATACCAATAAAAATACAGAAACTCAAGACATATAGGAATTGGAAAAAAATACCAGACTCCAATAGGAAGAAGTGGAATTGTCAATATTAAAAATTCTTTTTTTTAAAAGCTCAGAAAAATACAGTGCTAATATCTGTTTGTTTAAGGCCATATTTAAAATGGCGTCAGTTGTCTTAAGGGGTTGGACTTTTTTTTCCCCTGGCAACAAAATAAAGTCCCACAAATCTAGCAACATTTTGGAAATCTCATGAAATCTCTCACAATTCCAACACTGTGTAGCATTTGACAAACATGTGAGGATTCCTCTGTAAAAAAATATCAGTTTTGATAACTCAGACACTGTTTAGGGCTATGGAAGTCTGGGGTCTTCTTTTGAAAAGACAGACATTCAAATATCAAATGAATGTTTTAAATATATACTTTTCTAGCCACAGATAAAATTACATTACGGAGCAGATTCTCACATTTAAAATAAAGTTGCTAATATTGTCAGAAACTTTAATTCTGAGAATATTATAAACAAAGCTTCCTACCCCCCCATCCCCACCCCCATTTTGTACTCTTGATCTAGAGCAGCAGTGAGAGCAGTATGAAAAAAAAGAAAGAAAGAAGTATGATCAGCAGGGGAATGTTCCATTGATTTCATTTATGACTACTAATTAGAACTGAACCTCAACCAAAGGAGTGTATGTCTTCTTACAATTTGTCACACAGCCCCTGAAGATTTCCATTAAAATGTTAGATTAGCTGAAATGTATTATAGTATTCCTTCCCACTTGCTTAAGGATTTTTGATTTGACTTCGAAAATTGATATCTTGATTAGTTTGTTAATGTGTAACTTG
Organism: Vipera berus; assembly: GCF_964194415.1. Taxonomy (NCBI): domain Eukaryota; kingdom Metazoa; phylum Chordata; class Lepidosauria; order Squamata; family Viperidae; genus Vipera; species Vipera berus. The sequence goes on from NC_138204.1 coordinate 86,628,897, forward strand.
GCAGAATGATTAGATGGGTGAACGGGTTTGTTATTAATTTATCTGAAACTTGCTTATAATAATACATTTTAAAACGTAAAAGAATCGAGAACAAAAAAAAACCCTTCGTAATAGATTGGCATTCTTACTATCTTTGGAGAATCACAAGAATAGGAATTAGTGATACTTCCGGTGGCTGCGCGGCGCCGGAGACAGCCTTCCCGGGCTGCCCGCGGCTCAGCTGAGTGATTTTCGCCCGAAACAGCGCCGATCAGCTGTTCGGGCGAATTTGAAGCCCCCTCCTCGGGAGAAGAGGAGGGGGTGAGGCCCCAGGTAGGGGTTGAGTTCTCCTGGGCCGCCTGAGCTTGTAGCTTGGGCGGCTGAAGGATTGAACTCCCCCGTAGCCTGGGTGGCTCCCAGCTGGTCAGCGTCTCTGCTCCGGACTTCATGGAGCAGAGCCAGGCGTCTGCGACCACCCCTGCCTGAAGGAAGGACTATGGAATAAAAGGAGCAGGCAGAGCGGTACAAGAGGAAAAGGTGAAGAGGATTATTATATTCTACTCTCTAGCTTGATGGACTTTTTAAACTTAAAGTGAAAGTGCGTCATAAGTGAAAAAGATGGCGGCTAAACCTCCCTCAAAAACTCTTCGGAGTGCTGGAACTTCTCCGGTACAACAATCATCATTGCAGGCGTTGCATCTTCCTGATGTATTGACATCGAAGGATTTACAAGATGCTCTTGAAAAACATGCCCAGGTAATTCTGGAATCAATGGGTGATAAATTTGCACAGATGGAGGAGAAATTGGAGAAATTGGAGGAGAGAATGGAAGAGAGGATGGAACAGAAGTTCAGGGTGATGAAGGCAGACATTTTGTCCTCAGTGTATAAAGTGGCTGAATGTGTGGAAGAACTGGAGGAAAAAGTGGAAGATTTGACTCAAAAGAATGCCATATTAGAAGCAAAAGTACTGGAGAATGAAGATTTAAGAGACAAAATGGACAGAGAATTGAGTCTTGCTCAATATTACCAGATGCAGTTTGCTGTTAGAATTAGAGGTTTAAAAGAGAATATTAAGGAAGATCTAAAGCAGCTGATTTCTGAGGCTCTGGAAGTGGTATTGAATCAGCCAGCATCTGAAATAAAGGGAGGCATGGATAAAGTGTTTCGTGTGAATTCATGGATTGCAAGACAGAGAAAGCTGCCTAGAGATGTGGTGGTTTATTTTACTAAGAGGGAAATTAGAGATGAAGTTATACAAGTTGCCTATGATTCTAAAGTGGTGATTGCTGATCAAGAAGTTTTGGTTTTAAAAGAAATTCCTCCAAAGATTTTAAGGAGAAGGAAGGATTTTATATTCCTCGTGCAAGAGCTCAAGCAACGAGATATAAGGTTCAGATGGGAGATTCCAGTTGGGTTGATGGTGATGTATGAAGGTAAAAGGTACCGTCTGATTACTGTGATGCAGGCGCGAGATTTTTATAATAACGTTTTAAAAGCAACCTCATTATCACTTCTGGAAGCTGCAAAGGGATCTGGAGAAGGAGAACATCAAGAGACTGAGGATGGACAGCTGCCTAGAGATGTGGTGGTTTATTTTACTAAGAGGGAAATTAGAGATGAAGTTATACAAGTTGCCTATGATTCTAAAGTGGTGATTGCTGATCAAGAAGTTTTGGTTTTAAAAGAAATTCCTCCAAAGATTTTAAGGAGAAGGAAGGATTTTATATTCCTCGTGCAAGAGCTCAAGCAACGAGATATAAGGTTCAGATGGGAGATTCCAGTTGGGTTGATGGTGATGTATGAAGGTAAAAGGTACCGTCTGATTACTGTGATGCAGGCGCGAGATTTTTATAATAACGTTTTAAAAGCAACCTCATTATCACTTCTGGAAGCTGCAAAGGGATCTGGAGAAGGAGAACATCAAGAGACTGAGGATGGACAGACAGAGGAGAATGGTGCTGGAGGAGATCAAGCTACAATTTCTTTGGATGATCCTGGAGAGCGGAGGGTGACGCGTGCTGCTTTAAAACGATCAAAAAGAAAATAATAAAAGAGCAAGACCAGCAGAAGTCTATGGAGCTTCCACAACGAACATCTAGGTAGTTATCGCAATGGACATGTGGGAAAAGATTTGGGTTAGGAACGTAAAGAGAGAACTTTTATAAAATGCTTTATAGATGGCATTTAGATCCTAAAAAGTTTGTAAGTATGTATCCGGACTATCAGCCAAAATGTTGGAGATGTGGAGATGAAGATGTTACATATTTTCATGTATGGTGAACTTGTAAAAAGATCAAGGCTTTTTGGATAAAAATTTGGTGGAATATGTAGAAGATTTTTAAGCAAAGGATAAAGTTTTGTTCGCAAATTTTTTGTTTTTGTTTTTGTTTTTTTTTTGTTGGGGATAATTACGGACGTTACGGTTGTGGACACTAATTATGTGAAATTTAATTATGGCAGCAAGACTTTTGATAGCTCAGTAATGGAAGAAAGAGGAACTGCCAATTATAGGAGAGTGACTTTAAAGATTTTTGACCTGGCAGAGATGGCGTAGATTTTGGCCTAAGATTTTTCGCAAGAACGTTATATTATGGAATGGAGAAAATGGATTTATAGGGTTAAGAAGTTTCATGTAGCATTTGAATAAGTCTTCTTTCTTTTCTTCTTTTTCTATTTTTGTTTTTCTATATATATTTAATATATATATATATATATATTATCCTATATAAGCTAGAGAGTGATGGATTTTAGAGTTTATGGATGTTAGTATATGGTTGTTTATGATTGTTTTTTTTTATATACCTTGTATTTAGCTCTGGGAAGTCGGGGGGGGAGGGGGGGAGGGGGGAGAGGTGGGGGGAGGGTGAAGGGAGGGGGAGGGGGGATTTTTAAAGGAAAAATTGTATGTTAAAACTTTTTAATAAAAAAAAAAGAATAGGAATTAGTGAGGCAAGACCAAATCACTGTAGTGCATGAGAAAAGATCAACAATTTTCTTTTTGCAAAATTATTATCAAAAACTTCAAGGTAGGATAATTTTATGTAAAGTGCAATAACAGCACTGTTTTTGAAAATACCATATTTGAAGACTTCTGATTACAATTCCATAAGATGTTCTTTTACAGCTACTGTTCCCTTCGATGCCATTTGTGCAGGATTATCTACAGATGCACAAACCAATCTAATTTAAATTGAGCATCTTTATGTCTCATTGTTTTCAAGAAGAGAAAGTTAAGCAAATAATTAGTTATCCTATTAATAGCCAACAAAGCATAAATAGGCTTAACTTTAGATGTGTTCTGATTACTTTTTTAACAAACAGTGCAATACTTTATATGTGGAATGAGAGAAGAATCTTAGGTGAAGGGGTCCTGGTAGACTCATCTCAACGAGAGCATCTTATTTTATGCATGGTTAAGTAGTTGATTTAGGTAAGCAGAATATGGATATCTCACAAGCACACATTAAAAGAGTCCAAGATTGAGCTAACTGAAAGTTACATTTTCCAAAAGTAGGGTAAGGAATTCTCTGGCCCACAAGATTGTAGCAAAATTGTTAACAATTTTGGGGTTGAAATGATCACAGGTCAATTACTGAAGTCAGTGGCAAAATTTTGTTACATCCCTACCTTTAGAAATAGCCCATACTGAAGCCAAGTATCTATCTACCAAGCAGGAGCAAGAGGAGGGTCAAAATTTCCCAAAAGTCAGATGTAGCTAGTAACAAAGCCATAGGAGATTTGGCTCTTTTGTTCATCGGAGGCGAGGTACACAAAGTTACGCTTTCACAACAGTGCCAAGATTTAGATATTCACAGAAAGAGCCTTTATATGATGAAAATTTCCCCCTACTACCCAAACATATTAGACACTGGTCAACTCTGATAGAAGGAAATGATCTATTTCATGGCAAGAAATTTTCTTTGAAATGACAGTTTATCCTAAGCCTGCCTGTTGCTCCTTTTCTCACTTGCTTTCAACACAGTGTTGAGAATGTTCCTTTAGTCTGAGTGCCTAAGACTCAGAACTGAGTATATAGATGCAGAATCAGTGGGGCATTTTTTTAGCTTGATTTCTGTGATGCCCAGAGTGAAGACTTAACAGGTGTGTCTTCCCATTCCCTCTCTTCCTCTAGTGTCAATTTCTAGCCAGGGCTATGTCAGAAGATCAGATTTTCAGTAAATGAAAGGAATTCAGAGACCAATAGAATAATATGGCTGTGAAAACTGAGTCACATATTGATAGGAAATCTAGTAGCTGTTTCCAGAGCAATCCAGATACGCTGTTCGCTTTCCCTTCACACAAACAAAAAAGTCCTACTCTTCTATAACCAAAAAAAAGCACAAGGAAACACATTTGAAAGTTGCTAGTTTAAATTGTCTCTATATAGGTTTCTCATTTGGAAGTAGAATAATCATTGGAATTCCTGTGTTGCATCGTTATCCCCCTTGCAAAGAAATATTATTAATCAGAACTGAAAAGCTTATTCTTTGGATTCACTGTTCTGGCTGCTACAAGAGAAATATGCAGTTAGTGTAATGTTTGTTACAGAGGATTCAGACATTTTATTTAGGAAGTGACTTCATGATAGAAAGTTCATGAATAGATTAGATAAATTAAAGTAACTAAGGCAGAATTAGTTACCTTAGCTAGGTTACTTTATTGTAGAACTCAGCTAGGTTATTTTATTGGAATTTCAAAGGAAATTCATCTGATCTAGCTACTGTTCTTCAGAGTAATCAAAATGTGTACACACACATACACACAAAATAATGTATACACACACTACAGTATAAACTCTCCCTCTCTCTCTCTCTCTCGCTCTCTCTCTCTCTCTCTCTCTGTGTGTGTGTGTGTGTGTGTGTGTGTGTGTGTAAATAAAATTCCCTTCTTACCCTTATGGGTGGTATGTGTCTTCCCCAATCTCAGATCCTCTACCAGAGGCCTAAGAGTTTGAAGGTTCTGCACAGTATCCTAACTGTACCTAACACTACAGCCTTCTGGATAGAAAGCTCTGAAGTCATTCCTGGGATCTGTTGGGGCCACTGTCCCAGATAAAGAGTCACAGCCCCGAGCGCTCCTAGCTTAAGGCTGGAAGCTGCTGCTTCCTGTCTTGCCATCTTCATTCTTAACTCGTCCAATGGCGTATAAGCTTCCAGAACTGCAGCCAGCCAACCATAATGATTTGTGAGGCAAGGTAGAAAAATACTTCAGTTAAAATAGAGCTCTGTAAAGATGTGCAAAGTATGTTAACCTGAAACATTTCAAAGTCAAAATGGAGTGTCTCAGGCGTGAAAGAGTTGAAAACATTTTGCACAGCCCTATGTCTTACTACTGAAGTAGCCAGTGCTTTTTTTGTAAAAGAAAAAGGTGCCGGAACTCACACACGTCATACAACCCGCCTTGCCTACCCTACAAGGTTCCATCCAAAAAAGGTGCCGGAACTCCGTTCTGAGCGTTCTATGAGAAAAAAAGCCCTGGAAGTAGCATTTACTTAGAAGGGATCTGTTTTATTCCCCCCCCCCTTTTTTTAGTCTTCCCAAGGTTCCCCTGGCCTAAAGAAGGACAGGACCAGAGTTGTCCCCTCAGACAATTCAGGAATCCTACACTAGATCCAGGATTTGGTGAAGCTAGAATCCTTCAGAAGATTCTTAATTTAATTCTGATATTTCCAAAGAATATCCTACACTCCATAGGAGGTTTTTATTAGAGAACTTCTCTCTTCCTCTCCAACTGTGTGATTCAACAATTCTAAGGCATGGCAGCGCCTTGATCTATTTGTTTGACGATTGGATTTTTTTTTCTTCCTTTAAAAACTATCACTTTCAGAAAAACTTTACCAGGGTATCTCTCCTTCTCCAAGAGTGAATGTCAGTGTAGAAAATGAAGATCTAGCAAATCTACCACCTCTGCAAAGTGCTCTAGAACTCATATGTTTTCACCTTAGAGATATACTAAATAATTAATTACAGTCTTTTTTTTTAAGAGGAAACAAGACGAATTTCTCTGACAGTGTTTAATCACATTCTTTTGACTTTGTTATTTAGTGGTGACTTACTTTTGAGTTCGCCTCCTGAAACATATTGTGGTATTTTTCCTCTGTCTGATATAACTAGGAAATCAACGTTTGAACAAGCAAAATAACACTTAATTTAAAATTAGTCAACAATGAATCTGAACATACTTTATTCTGGTGGTATAAATAGCGGATGAAACATAGACAAAACATATCATGATTCTTCCTTAAAAGTTTTAAAATTACACAGTCTCATTACTTAAGGTATGCAGTAGTGAGATGGGATGGAAGTTTTGCCTTAAAGCTATGAAAAGTTAAAATTATCATTATGTAACAATAAGAGAAATACAAGAATAGCAGTGTCAGACTGCTACAATTTTAGATATTTTAGGTTTCCAAGTTTGTGATATTTCTGTGATGAAAAACGAATTAATATTTAGATATATTTATGTTTGACAAAATGTTGCATTCCATCTCAACATATTTTCTCTTTTTTTAAGTAAGTTCTTTTTCTTAAATCTTTGGTTTAACAAATAAGACTTTCATCTCAATTCACATATGTGCTCAACCCAGTCACATCTTTCTTTTTGGTGTATGCTTTTCTTAAAGGGCTTTTGAGGCAGAGACATGCATTTTTAAAAAATCATCTTACTATGGGAAATTAAAAATGGAGACAATTATAGAAAATTCCAATTGAAAGAGAAATTGCATTATCAAATATGCCATAAAAGCACAAAAAATATTAAAGTAAAATCACTTCAGAGCAGCCTGTATGATTCAATTGTAGATCAATAGTGTGTAGTTAATGCATTAGCAGTAGAGCATTAATTTGCAATTACCACAGGTGATCTGATCCTCTATGTGCTGTCCATTGACATAAATGACCTTTTGTTGAAAAGGATTCTGCAGGCATTATTTCTAGCAGCTGTAACGAGAAAAGAAATAGAACAAGTCACTTTTGATCTTTCTTGCACTCTCTCTCTCTCTCACACAAACACATACTGTATACCTAGAAATATTTTGTGTGTGTGTGTGAGAGAGAGAGAGAGACAGCAAGATCCTGAGATAGATAGAGAGATAGAGACAGACACACAGACAGACACACAGACTTATTTGAAAATGAAATTAGGTCTGTTTTAGCCATTGAATTGTTTGAATATTTACTTGTTCTATTAGAGAAAATATATTCATCCTCTTGGCCAGCATATTGCAAAATGAATGAGGTTCTAATGATGTATTCTTTCTTCTATGCTAGATTTATTCACCGAATGAAAATGTTGAATGGTTCATCATAAATCTTGCTGCTATTAAGCAATTTTCACTGATGGTGAAGTTGGAAGTGTTAGACCTGTAAAGTTGGATCTACTCAGTGCTTTTTTTGTAAAAGAAAAAGGTGCCGGAACTCACACATGTCATACAACCCGCCTTGCCTACCCTACAAGGTTCCATCCAAAAAAGGTGCCGGAACTCCGTTCTGAGCGTTCTGTGAGAAAAAAAGCCCTGGATCTACTAGTGACCTTCTGCTGAGCCCTGTTTTGCCAGGAGAAGGAAATATTAATAGCTTCACAATCCCAGATCTTGTCGATTGATTTGGGGCAAACTCTAGAACAGATTTGAGGCATACAGACAAGAGGAGAGGAGGAAGGGAACAATAGGAAACAGGAAAATTCAGTGTGAAAATTAAGCATATTTGCATTATGTTAATTTCACTCTCAGTTTTATCCTTTTTCTTTACTAGGACGATGTTAAACAGTATTTATTTCTCAACATTGGCTTTGCAGTTGAGGAACATGAAGGGGGAAAACACTTTTACATAGGAGGAAGCATCTCTATTTTAGAGATTTATCCTTAGCTCTGTAGCTCTATAGTCGGTATTATACTGAACATTAAAAAAAAAAACCATGAATTTTCCAAAGCAATCCTCCCGGTCAACAATAGTAGCTGGACTATCTTGCCAAGAAGCCATTTCTTCAAAGTATGAAGAAATTGTTTCAGAAACTGAGATTTTTGTAACGTTCTAACACCATCCATTTTGCTCTTACAAAACTTGAAAATTATCTGGGCAAAAAGACAAGCAGAAGGAACCGTGTCTTGTCTGTATGAAAAGGGGAAGGTGTTGCTTTATTCCTATAGGAGTTTAGGGGTCAGAGAACTTTTCTTCTTTTATAGATCACAAATACGTTTCTTTCGTGGACACAAAATTGAGTTCACAAATTCTTACAGCCAAGTTGATGGAGCCCAAAAGCAATTTTAACAGAAAGAAAATATAGCAGTTTTAAAGGAATAGACTCAAAAGGATGAGAGGTTAATCACTCCATGACTAAACTGAGGTCCCAAGACAGAAAAAAAATGTTTTGCTGGCTAGTTTTGATAGACTTGCTGCTTACAAAAATATGGCCCTGGAGTACAGGCCTCAAAATTCTTGCTTTCAGTATTGTTCATTACAGATCTCTGTCAAAAGTGCAGGCCGATAAAAGTTCACCCAGAATGTACTCCAGAAAGAGAATTCCTTGCATTTTAGCTCCCTCCATGTTGTGTAGTGAGTTCTTTGGAGGCAGGAAGCAAGTCGAGAGGTTTCAAACAGGAACATTTCTTTATTGAGGCAAACAGGAACAGAACTGAATCAGAGGCTTCTGCGCAGCTACTTATATGGTTGGCCACTAGGCGGTGGCCAACAGGTTTAAAGGAACCCATTCCCGCCCCAAATCATCCAATAATCTTCTTGGAGACTGCATGTCTGGCTAGTCAGCAACTGTTACACAGGAACCTCAATTGAGCAATCTTAAGCAGCACTCAAAAGACATGTGGAAGCAGTTCAAGTAAAATCCCAATACATTACACGCCATGCCCTTCTTCTTAGTGTTCTCAATCTCAGTGTTTTAAGACAGTTTCCAAATAGATGGACCTGTTGATGTCTGGGTGGCCTGGACTTCTTGGCAGCCATCTTTCAGTCCTGACATCTATCTCTACTAAGCCGAAGCAAAAATCAAAAGCTTCCCTATGAACTGCAGTGGTAAATTTACACCTGTAGTAATACTCCTTATTTTAAGTCCTCTCTATATTTTACAAAAAAAAAGAAAACTTTCTTCAGTCTAAGTTATTTAAAAGATTCAGGTTCAAAATGGTTACATCTGTTTTTAAAAGAGTTTTTTTAAAAAAAAATAAGTTTAGTTTTTGGCTTTCTTTAGTTCTCCATGCAAAGTGTTGTTTTTTTCCTTCCCAAGAGAAAGAATTTAAAGACATTTGTAATATACATACATACACCCTGGTTATCAAAAATGTAATCACTTGATTTTATGATACATAAAGTAATGTGAGAAAATTTGAGATAAGATGAGAACTTCAAGTAGATAGTTTACCATCTTTTACTGCTATGAAAAAACACAAATTAAAAGGAAAGTAGCAAATGTACATTTTTCTGCTAATACTAAGTTTAGCATGAGTAGAAAAGCAATACACAAGTTGATATTATGCTAGATAAATATATTTTATTTGGGCTCTTAATAGGATTGAGACATTTTTCATACTGAATGGGAAACACTCATTTATATAAAGAGTTTGGCTGCATCAGATCAAAACGCCATATATCTGACCAATATCTCATTTCCCAGAGGAGCAAAGCAGGCGCTTCCAGGAACCTGAAACCCAGGCAATACTATGTATTTTTATTGTTTGATTTGATTTGTATAGTGCACATCTCACTGAGACCACTGTAAAACTAATTTTAAAACCATAGAAATATCAGATAAGAATAATCAAAAGCATACAAAGACAAAAAAAACCCCTCCAATAGTCTTTACTTGTGTTGGGTTCCAATATTTTAGAAAAGAATTTAGAGAATTGCTTTCTATCAGGTCATATTGGTTCTTTTTGTATACTGTGCAACAGTTTTCAGATCAGACCCTATATATATATATATATATATATATATATATATATATATATATATATATATATATATATATATATATATATGTAAAATTATCATTAGCATGAGCTCATTGGTCAACTTTTTTTTAACATTTGGATGGCATTCTTTATTTGAAGGGAGTAAGGAAGTCAATGACCAATCCTTTTTAAACATTATCTAACAGGTACAGTAAACTTGGAAAAAAAATTGAATTAATATTATTTCAAGAAATGTATAAAAGGTAAAGGTAAAGGTAAAGGTTCCCCCGCACATGCGTGCTAGTCGTTTCCGACTCTAGGGGCCAGTGCTCATCTCCGTTTCAAAGCCGAAGAGCCAGCACTTGTCCGAGGACGTCTCCATGGTCATGTGGCCGGCATGACTAGATGCCAAAGGCGCGTGGAACGCTGTTACCTTCCCACCATAGTGGTCCCTATTTTTCTACTTGCATTTTTACATGCTTTCGAACTGCTAGGTTGGCAGAAGCTGGGACTAGTAACAGGCGCTCACTCTGTTACGCGGCACTCGGGATTTGACCCGCCAAACTGCCAACCATCTGATCGACAAGCTCAGCATCCTAACCCACTGAGCCACCGCGTCCCTTATGCTAACCATAGTTTTCTAATAAACCATACATATTATAACAAACCACAAGCCGTGTTCTCCGGCCTTCTTATTCTTACTTCAAGAATTTTCCAGCCATAGAATCACTTGGCTGCTTCCAATTCTGGGAATACAGATCCTTGGGATGAGAAAACATAGTAAAACTACTATTTATTTAATTAATTTAATTTATAACAAACAATCTCCTAAATGATGCATTTCAAAAAGCAGTTTGGTTCAGAGTGAAGTCATTCAATGGTACTACCTCAATGCATGATTTCAAATCATAACGTAACCCATGTAACTCTATTGCTTATTGTTTTGAGGGTCAAACATACTCTGCCTTAATTTTGTACTAATTGTAGTCATTTCAAACCCAACAAACCATGTTTGAATGAGTAGCTTTTCCATTATCTCAACATGCTTCTTATTTGCATTCCACAATTTCTTCCGACAGAAATTTCATCTTTATAGGCAGGTGTCACTATTATCTACAAGCTAGTAGTTGGACCTGATAGTTTCCTAAATTACAATAATTATGCTGTTATTTCAGTTTATCTCATAAATACACGATAACCTTTAATTAGAAATCAGAACTCTATATATTTCAAGTGTGTGAATATTGTCAAAAAAGAACAAGGTTTCAACAAGGCAGTCTGACTTAATTTAAGCATGTAGAACACAGATGTCAAACTCAACAGGTCATGTGACGTGTCGCAATGTATCGCGACTCTTTTTGCATTGCCAGCAATGGAGTGGGCCCAGTTTCGTTATGATGAAACCGGCCTGCAGGCCAGCAGTTTGACATCCCGGATGTAGAACATCAGAGTTTTATCTACCTATCCAGTGTTCCCTTGGTTTTTTCCAAAGAAGTAAGAAAAGTGTTCCTCATATGTTTAAAAATTAGAAGCCCTTAGCAAACAAAGACATTTAAATAAATCAATGGTTGAATTTTACAGTTAAATAACCTGTGGAGGAAATTATAAAGATAATCTCTATAATTGTTCTGAAGAAATGGAAAGAGGGAGGAGAGAGAGAGAGAAAGAGAAAGAGAGGGAGCGTTTAAATCTATGGGAAGCTTAGCAGACCTAATTAATGCTTGCAGTGTTCCTCCAGAGAAACAGATTTTAAGTAATGTAAATGGGCTGCATAAGAAATGTTCTTGTGCATATTTTATACTTATTCCTTGTTTCTTCCTGCACAGCTGTATGCACATTATTTTAAAGGGTAACATGTATTTTTCCCTCCTGGAATAAAAAGCTTGTAATATAGCACTTGACACCAGAAATGAAAGTTTGATAGTGCTATCTGGGATGTTATTAGCTGTGGCCTTGAAAGTTGAATGAGTTAATTGTAGATGGTCAGTGTCTATGTTTCTGTGTGTGCACATGGGCATGTTTAATATCTTTTTTCCCCTTGAGATAGTTGACCATTTTATATTTCTTGACACAAACAAGGATACATGGCTTGTTTTGGCATAATAAAACTCTGTGTAGTAATACAATTCACATTAGGAAGCTACCATAGGGTAGGTAAGAGAGTACTATGTGCTGACTTAGTAGCAGTTTGAGGGGGAGGGTTTCAGTAAAGAGTTTTTCCAACTCTATCTGGAAATATTGGGAAGTGAACCCAGGACTTTGCATGCTAAAGATATGCTTTGTAACTAAAACCTCAGGAGCTGTATAATACATTCTACATCTATGTTACATCTTAGATACAAGGATTGCATCTAAGAGTATATGTAATGACTTCTGTTATGTGATAGCTTTGCAGTTATTCTGCTCAAGAACAGTAATTTTATCTTCTGGTTCTAAAACCTGTATAAAACCTTCATTAACATTACCGGATCCTACTAATAATTCTGGGCATTGAAATAAATTTCACTGTACTATACATCAATGATTGAAAAATATAGAATACTTGAACTTAACAGAAATGGCAGAACGTAAACTATGAAATGTTGATGACTGGTCCACTAACCAAGTAAAGAAAAGGAGAGAGAGAGAGAGAGAGAGAGAGAGAGAGAGAGAGAGAGAGAGAGAGAGAGAGAGAGAGAGAGAGAGAGAGAGAGAGAGAGAGAGAGAGAGAGAGAGAGAGAGAGAGAGAGAGAGAGAGAGAGAGAGAGAGAGAGAGAGATGCAGAATGGTTTGTTCATTCCTTTCATTCTATTTATTACTTGCATAATAGATTAGCAGGTGAAATAATCCAGGATCGGTGGATAAAGTTGTACATTCTAAGCAGCTGTTGTCGATGATCATTAGATACCAAGCCTTCTGATCATAATGTCTGTAAGAGCACATTTCCATAATAACTTTGGATGTCCATCTACTTTAGGTTTGCAGTGCAATTCAGAATCAGGACTATACTGTAATTGATGATTACTGCACAGGGCTGAAGGCTCTGCTTTATCTGGAAAGCCTTGAGGAACTTCAGGACTGGGAAGGGCAGAGCCCACCAACCACACAGCATCAGAAAGGAAAACCGGTTCTCCAAATTTCTGAGTTGATTGGAAAGGTAGGATAATGGTTGCCTTTGCTTTCTTGCTTTTTTTCTTGAAATTTAACTGCAAAATGTTTCATGCTGTATTAAATCAAGGCATAGACATTTCTTTTGTCTTTCCGGGGATAGAAAATGCAATGGTCAGAATTTCAGCTATGTGCATTCTTTGTCTCCTCCATTGCCAACTTAGACTTAACAAAAATGGCCGTGGTAGCAAAAAAAAGGCTGCTGGGGTATGTTATAAACATCTCTTGTGCTGGTATGTGAGAAAAGTGATTGTCTAATTCCATTGACCCTTACTGATTACTGAAAAATAAATTTGTTTCTTATTGGGATATTGTGGGTTTGTCTAGTATTTTGTATGGACTTACTAAGTAATTGTGAATTATTCATTTGTGTAATTATTCAGATCTTTAGACTAGGGGCAGGGAATACTGTTTGTTTGAAATGATTGCCGCTCTGCAGAAACAATCAATTGTGTTGAATATGGTGTCTATGGTTTGTGGGGAGAGATCCTACAGCAGCCTAATCTTGACGTGTCTATGGAAATTCTCAGTCACCAGGGCATGGTTGTCCCAAAGGTGTTTTTTTTCCCCCCAATATTTTTTCTTTGTTTTTTTCTTAAAGACATTTTGCTTCTCATCCAAGAAGCTTCTTCAATTCTGATCTGTTGCTTAGGCAAAAGGAGCTGAAGGATTTTCAGCCCAGAACAATGAGCTCATACCCAGAAATAGCTCAGGCAGATGCCTCCCTAATTCACTAAACTATATGAAGGAGGAGAGATACAACACAATTTGCAAAATTCTGTTATTATAGCCAATCTCAATAAAAGTAGCTTTTGCCTTTCTATGGATTTCATGGTCTGTTCTACTGGTGGGGCTGTAAGAGAGGTCTAAGGGAATATAAACTATAAACACTTCTTTTTTTTAAAAAAAAGTGACTTTCTTGACTTGCAGGTAAAGCATTGTAAGTCAGTTTCCAATGGAAAAAGAAAACTGAAAGAATAAGCCAAGATGAATTCAACTCAACAAGAACTATTTTGGAATCACTTGGCAGTAGGGTATTCAAAGACTTTCAAAATTACTAATGGGGGGGAGGATAATAGTTCCTCCCTAGTGATAAATGGCCTTGGGTCTTGCCCCTACGCTATGATTTCAAAGTCACCACCCTATGTATTGAAAAATCCCTGGCTCTTTCCCTCTTCGAGCTCTCTGGCCCAGGCTGAGGATTAATTTATTTTAATTGGGGTTTTATTTATACAGGGATAAATTTAATCTTTTTTAAACTTGTTTTTTTTTAACTTTTGTATTTTTGGTTTTTAATTACCCTGTAAACCGCCCTGAGTCCTCCGGGAAAGGGCGGTATATAAATGTAAAAAAAAAAAAAGTTGCAAGATCCTCTCACAGTACCAGTCTGAGATTAATTTTTGGTGTTTTCTCTCTCTGTCACTGTGCCTTAGAGGCGAGGTACTATATGTTCACATTTTTAGCTCAGCTTCAAGTTGTATTAGTAAATTCCAGAACCTGGATAATAATAACATGAGGATACTGTCTGTTGGCATGGGTCCGGAGTACCTTAGGGAGCACCTGCGGCCAGCATCAACTTCCCTCCGCCCAGTGCGCTCCCACAGAGAGGGCCTCCTCAGGGTGCCACCAGTCAGAGAATGCTGTCTGGTGGCCCCCAGGGGGAGGGCCTTCTCTGTGGGTGCGCCGGATTTGTGGAACCGCTTACCGGTTGAGCTCCGGATGGCGCCCGACCTTCGCTCCTTCCGGTGTGATCTAAAGACCTACTTGTTTGAACAAGCCGGCCTGGTCTGATGGGTTTGGGTTTTATTATTGCTTTTAACTTATTGTATTTATTGTTGTATTGTATTGGACATTATGTTTAATCTTTTCTTAATTTTTGTATCTTTGTATTTTAGTATTTATTGCCCTGTTTACCGCCCTGAGTCCTTCGGGAGAAGGGCGGTATACAAATAAAATTATTATTATTATTATTATTATTATTATTATTATTATTATTATTATTATTATTATTATTATTATTATTATTATTATTATTATTATTATTATTATTTTAGAAGAGAAAAGAGGAATAACCATTAATTCATTCATTTCTCATCCAAGACTTTCAGCAGGTAACATCAATTAAAACATCCATGGTAAAAGTGATTGAAAACTTAGTAATAATAAACCAATTAAAATATATAGCCAATTTCAGTCAAGTTATCCCCAAAATCAGCTGGCATATTCAACCTACATGATATCCAAAGTTTGTCCCCCTTACCTTCCTGAATTGTGCAACTGCCAGAAGTTTTGTTAGCTAGATAAATTCTAATTGTATTTGGCCATTCTGGAAATAGCTACATATAAACCATTGAAGGCTTCATAGAGCAAAACCAGAAATCAAAAACGCAGAGATACAAAAGGTTGAGGCATTGTGGCTCAAAAGCTCTGAGTGCCATGTCTGAAAACTGTCAGTATAAAAGTAGTTGTGATTTTTGGTGTGATAAAAGGGAAAATTCTTAATGCATTATTGCATTTATCATATCTCATTTTAATTAAGTGTAAGTCAAAGTCAGATAAGGTCGTCAGTCCAGAAAATTTTTAACACCTTTGGAAAAAGATAATTCTTGTACATAGTGTATGTATGTATATATAATTTTTTATTGAAATTATTCAAGTATAAAATGCAAGTGAAAATAAAAATAGTAGGAAAGTTGGGGAGGGAAAGAACGGGAAGAGAGGTGTGTGTGGAGAAAAGGGGAAAAAGTATTAACTTCTAGCTCTTTTCAGTAAAGTAGAATAAAAATAATAAAATTACAGCCTCAACTCTTTACTTTTGCATATTTACTATATACTAGCCATTTCTATAACAGTAAATGTATCTAATCAGCAAATCCCAAAGTCAGAATTTCATTTTTCTTTCTGTCTTGCCACAAACTCTAGAAATGATTTTCAAGTAGAAACCAAGTTGAATGTATTCTTTTCTTTGATGGAACAGTTTGGCCATTTCTGCTAGCTCCATCAGTTCTTCCAGCCATTCTTCCATTGTGTCTTCTTCCATATGGGAATTGATATATCTTTCCATAATACTTGAACAGCAACTTCCAATTCACAAGAAGTAACATATTGTTGTTTCTCCCTTATTAATCATGGAAGGGAGTGAAAAACTACCTAGAGTTTATTGTACTTTTCGTAAATGACATTCAAAATTTCAGGGTTTTCCATAATGAATCAATCAGTGATAAAGATAACAATCAGATAAAAATTTAACATTAACAATTTCAGGAAATCCTACATAAATGTGTAAGAGGAAGGGATACAACAGATTCTTTTATTCAGTTCAGTAGAGAGAGTTGTCAGAAAACTTTCAAGTGAAGATAGATTCTTAATCTTTTCTTTTTTCCCCTGCAGCCCCAAATCAATCAACCCAAGGTGCTCAGGAGATGGACTACTGCTCTTTAATGAAAAGATATTTAAATAAGAAAATGACTTGACAGTTGTCAATCCTGTCAAGCTAATCTATTAGTGTGCAGTGGCATGCAAAACATTATGAATTCAAAATAGCACTTCCAGATCAAAACAGCAGCTTTTCACTGGAAGTACTTTAACACTGCTGTGACCATATGAGAAGTATTTCATATTCAAACTTCAGCTTCCTCTAGACATTGTCTAGTATTTCACAAGTCCAAGTACCAGGAATGGATTTGACAAGAACATAATAGCATTCAACTTATATAGAAAAACACTTAACCAAATTAAGGATCAGATTCATTTGTTTTAACTATTTAAACCCATTTAACAGAATAGGGGACGTGGTGGCTCAGTGGGTTAGGACGCTGAGCTTGTCGATCAGAAGGTCGGCAGTTTGGAGGGTCGAATCCCGAGTGCCGCGTAACAGAGTGAGCGCCTGTTACTTGTCCCAGCTTCTGCCAACCTAGCAGTTCGAAAGCACGTAAAAATGCAAGTAGAAAAATAGGGACCACTACGGTGGGAAGATAACAGCGTTCTGTGCACCTTTGGCATCTAGTCATGCCAGCCACATGACCACGGAGACGTCCTCAGACAAGTGCTGGCTCTTCGGCTTTGAAACGGAGATGAGCACCGGCCCCTAGAGTTGCAAACGACTAGCACGCATGTGCGGGGGAACCTTTACCTTTTTAACAGAACAGGATTGAAGACTATATTTGCCTTTCATATTGCAAATTAGGATAATCAGTATAATTCTGTTCATGTACAATTGATTGGGTTGACATAACACAGTAAACTTTTCTTTCTATCCAAATCTTGGTTTACAGATACAATGGTAGAATTTATATAATATGCTAAGCCAAAACCAAACATTTATTACCTATCGGAATCCATGAATATGGCCATTGAAAGAAGAAAAATAACCTACATATTTTAAAATGATGTATTATTTTTGAGATTTCAAAGTCTCTGAGTATTTCCATGCTATTCGTTAAATTCCATCTTGTCCTACCACATCCGTTTCAAGTGGAAGAAAGTTATCTTCTGCAGCTAGTGCTTCTGGCTTTTATGATGCTTCCAGACATATTTTGAAGTGAAATGGCTCTAGCTTCAGCCTAAAAACATTCTTTTTGCATATGCTTTTCTTTTCACCAGCATATGCGAGAGAAGTACTAACTTGGCTCTTGGTCAATTCCTTTAATTTCTATTTGCAGAGATTTGTATTTTCTTCTTTTTCTTTTTCTTTTTACCCATTCAAGGATATGATGCAGAGTGAAGTGGTTAATAGTACAAAGTCTACCACTTCATTCTTCTAGGTTGTATAGATTGCCTGAAACCAGGATTTTCAGTGCTGGAGAACTGAGCCTATTAACCAAACCTGACACCTAAGCTTAGCACAGTTATGAGAAAATTTCCAGTCATTTTAAAAAAAACCAAAAAAACAAAAAAAACCCATGCTAGAGTGGAACAGCAGAGGTCAACCTTTCATTTAGACCTTCATAGATCATCCCTAGTTTAGACATGGATTTAACTCATAATCTTGTTTTCTTATAAGAATCCTTAAATTTATTAATTTTTTTTAAAATTCCATTTATATCCCGCCCTTCTCCGAAGACTCAGGGCGGCTTACAAGCTTAGCAGTAGCCTTCATTCTATGTATATGCCTGCTTGTTAGGGCTTTCACACAGACACCCCAAGCAGCATTATTACAAAGTCAGCTTAATTGCCCCCAACAATCTGGGTCCTCATTTTACCTACCTCGGAAGGATGGAAGGCTGAGTCAACCTTGAGCCTGGTGGGACGCGAACCTGCACTAATTGCAGGCAGCTGGTGTTACTTAAGGAGGCATTAGCCCACTGCTCCACCAAGGCTCTTTGAAAAGATCACATCAGCAACACAGAACAAGAGTGCTGGATATCCTTATGATTTAGACACTGAATCTTATCTTCTCTTTTCTGTTCAGTAACCAATGAAGCCGAGAACCTAGAAAGTAATTCTCCATAGCCATGTGTAAGAATTCTCTTCACGTAGCTGCCATCCTTAAACATTCCCAATTTGCAAGAGGTCTCCTATGGGACTCTTGCCAGCTGGAATAAGTTACAGCAGGCTCAGGGTGACTTTTGCTTTCACTGAGGAGAGCCATGGACAGAGCCCAATTTTAATTTGCTCCCCAGCGGCTTTTGCCTCCTCCTCTGCTGAGAGTAGATTTTAAGCAGAAAACCTGTGCTTTTGTTTCTGGCTTCTGGAAGAGATTCCACTTTGAACAGTGCTTTCAGATATACATCATGCCTATTGATTATCCTTCAAAAAATCTAATATAACATGGTTGAAAATGTTGTATAAAGCCAAGATTTACAAAAGAATGGGATTTGGCATGTCAGATACCTCCAAATCTCTGCTTATCATTGCTGAAGACTGAAGTTCTTTTCAGAGAAAGGCTAGAAAAGGTTCTTTGTTCTTTGTGAAGCTCTGAAAATTATAACATTACCTTTCGGTTGTAAAGACAATCCTATCACCACACTCTGGAGAATACAATATTCCTGACTTTTTAAATTTAATTAAGCAGTTTTTCTTTCAACAAATAATATTATTTAGCTAAACCTAGATTAGTGCCATACTCCTTTGGCCCTTGCTCCACCCCATTAACTTTCCTTCATAGAAATTTACAACTCATTTCATCCAAAGAAACTTCAAGACTTCCCTCTTTTATAATATGCAAAATAGCCATTGATAGAGAATATTTTTCACCATGTTTTGAATGAGTGGGGAGGAGACACTGCAATTCATAGTGTTCTTAGCTTGTCACTATATCAATAATTCGCTTTTTATAAAGGTAATGCATGAAAAACTACTTAAAAGACACATTAATAAGACAAAAGAAGCTTAAACCTGAATGATGTCACAAAAGAATGAAGAAAGTAGTGGGTGGTGGTGATAGAAATCATGTCATTGAAAGTGCTTAAGCAGTCTTTGTCAGTACTGCAATTTGGTTTTAAGACACATAAATGCAAACACTATTTAACAGAGATGGCTGAATTCATAAAAAGAAAATTCTGGTTGTGTGTTCACGATACTGCATTGTTCTATTTCTATCATATTTATTATATTTTTATTCCTTTCTTTCATCAAGAAGTTAAGAGACTCAAAATACTTTCTTTCCTTCCTTTGAGGACACAATGATCCTGTTTTCAATATACCCATAATTACTCAGTGAAATCTATGGTTCAGTGATTCCAGAAGCTTTTGCAGTGAGATATGTACTGTGTGCCTACAAAATCCACCAACAAAATGCTAGAAGATAGAAAGCTACATTTCATGAATATAGATTGTATATGCCCACAAAAACTGAGTTAGATCACCGAAGAAGTTTTTGCATGACATACTGTCTCTATGTGTGGCTTTTTATATAGGGTAGCTTCATAGGGTAGTAAACTAGATATCATCTAGGTGGTTTGGACTATAATTCCCAAAATCTCTTGCCATTTCTGGGGTCCCCATTCTGCAGAAATCTGGCGGCCACTAACTTGCCTAGATCTGCTGTCTACACTCAACTGGGATTAAATTCCAATACTTTTTTTTTTAACTCAATAAGACTTAGCAATAGTCATGCTTGGGGTTATAATTTTTCTCATGGTTATTTGGAAATATTCAAGAGTCTCCTTTGAAGATTTTGATTTTAGACAGATATAAAATATGCTATTCTGTACACGTTTCAGGATCCATTTCCTATGGAGCTCAGAGCAACATCCATTGTATAGGATTTTGAGAGTTGTCTAGTTTTTTTCCCCCTACAGCTATATCTCTCCATATTTGTTCCCTGAGTTCTCACATAAATCCAATTCATAATGTGATTTGCTTGATTCTGGCTTAGTTTATCATATTGTCTTAGGCAGAGTGATATGTGCTGGATCAGATTAGTAACTATCTAAACAAATCCCCAATATGGTTCTGATCCATATTTGTAACAGTGGCTAGCCAAATGTCACTTGAACAATCCACAAGGAGGAAGTGGAGGCAATAGCCCTCCCTAACTATTATTCCTTGGCAACTGTTAATTGAGAAATATGCTGTCCAGAAATGTGCTACAAAGAACATCTGCTTCATTTTCTAGCCTCTTGTAACTAGCTCTCCTTGAAACTCTGCAAACTAACCATGACTGCATATTATTTCAGGGATAAACCATTTGTGTGACAATCAATATTGGATTTTGATTACAGAAACGTAATCTAAACCTGTGAACATTTGCAACAGAATAAAACTGCTACTTTAATAGTGTAAAATTAGAGAAAAATCGACCTCCATTCCATAGTAGGAACAAGTCATATTGAGCATATAGGTAGCAAAGCCCTATCTGAGGATGACCTTGGAAAATGGGAAACAGCGTCTAAGAAATAACATAATTTTAAAAGGGATCGTGTTAGAACAGAACTTTAATGGACTTGACTTGAATGTTTTTTGATCAGGGACCCACCAATGGATTGTCCCTTTCAGCCCATAATTAACCTTATTTTATCTTATACTCACTGGAGAAGAGCCTAATGCTGGGAAAGGTTGAGGGCAAGAGAAGAAGGGGATGACAGAGAATGAGGTGGCTGGATGGAGTCACTAAAGCAGAAGGCGTGAGCTTAAACGGACTCCAGAAGATGGTAGAGGACAGAAAGGCTTGGAGGAAGGTTGTGCATGGGGTCACGATGGGTCAGACACGACTTCACAAATAACAACTACAACAACATTTATTTATTTTCATTTAAATCATTTATATAGCCACCCATCTTATGTTTAATATTTATACAAATAATAGGTCATGTCATCAGTTGGCAGCATCTGGCTTATTTCAAAATAAAAAGCATTAGACCTAATTAATACTGGGATGGAAAACAACCAGAAAATCCCAAGGTAGTAGGAAACAAAAAAATATCGAAATAAAGAAGAAAAACAATTTCTCTGTTATCCAGAGAACTACAAGGAATTATTTATGATGTCATTAAAGCTCAAGGTTAGTTTGAAGAAGTTGTTCCATGCTGGTCTTTGTAAAGTTTCTTAACTGTTTTTAAAAATATTTCTAGGATTAGTTGTACATTGAATAAATGAAAGTTTTATTTTTTTGAAATATACACCATCAGTGAAATTCATGGACTTTAAATATATTTTAGAGTTTGGTGAATTGTGCTTAGAAGGAGTGACTGGCAAAGTCTCCCAACCTCCTTGAAATATATGTAATATTTTAATGTTTATTTTCTTTTTCCACCAAGAAGAGAAGAGAAGTGTATTGCTATAAAAAAGGTAAAGGTAAAGGTTCCCCCGCACATGTGTGCTAGTCGTTTCCAACTCTAGAGGCCGGTGCTCATCTCCGTTTCAAAGCCGAAGAGCCAGCGCTTGTCTGAGGATGTCTCCGTGGTCATGTGGCCGGCATGACTAGATGCCAAAGGCACACAGAACGCTGTTACCTTCCCACCGTAGTGGTCCCTATTTTTCTACTTGCATTTTTACATGCTTTCGAACTGCTAGGTTGGCAGAAGCTGGGATGAGTAACAGGCGCTCACTCTGTTCCGCAGCACTCGGGATTCGACCCGCCAAACTGCCGACCTTCTGATCGACAAGCTCAGCGTCCTAACCCACTGAGCCACCGCGTCCCTTGTATTGCTGTATTGTACCATAAATAAAATAACAATGCAATAAATTAAAATATAAATATTTTAAAGGTGCTCTGCCACCTTCCATCCAATATTATTTCTTTTCTTCTTAGCAGGGTTCACTTTTTTCAGATCAGCCAACTGTTGATCCATTGGTTGTGACAGGAATTAACTAGCTTTTCAGCCCTGATGTGGGCTGAGAAAAAGTGTCTGCCCAAAGTCACCCAAGTCCCACCATTTTGTGACTAAGGCAGGACTAGAATTCCCAGTCTCCAGATTTCTAGCCTAGTGATTTAACCAGTAGACCAAACCAGCTTTCTGTACTACCCATATGACTATAACATATCATTCATTGTCTGTGGTATTTACTAAAATGGAACAAATATATTCATAAAGCTTCCAAACCTACAGGGTTGCAAAAAATATGAGAGTGGTTATGCCTAGTCACAAAGGTAATTATCTTGTTCATTTTTTTTAAAGTTCTAACTTTTTTCATAGTAGAGGATAAGATTCTTAATGGCTGGATTTTTTTCTTTAAAAAAACCACTTACAAAACATTATGATTTTCATCATTCAGAAAGCTCTTTTCAAGAGCTATAATATAGTTTAATTTTTTTAATGCATGTGGCACCGTTTAAATCTGATAATGACTTTTTTCATTTCCTGTTTGTGGATAGCCGTCTTCTACGTAGTGCATGAATTAGATATTTTGGTTTTAGAAAATCCTGAATGTCAGTATCAAAAATCTGTCCAAGTGTGAAATATAAATCATCAAAAATTAAGGAGGAACCAGAGAATGAAAAGTAGCTTTAGTTGCCTTCTAAATACAGGGCCTTCCAAGCTATAGCAACACAAGTGCAATTCCTTTTTAAAGGCCCGGGATATCTGCGGGACCGTCTGCTGCCGGGGACGACTTCCCATCGCCCAGTGCGCTCACACAGAGAGGGCCTCCTCAGGGTGCCGTCGGCCAGACAATGTCGGCTGGTGACCCCCAGGGGGAGGGCCTTCTCTGTGGGAGCGCCAGCCCTTTGGAATCAACTCCCCCTTGAGCTTCGGATGGCCCCGGACCTCTGGTCCTTTCGCCGCGACCTCAAAATGTTCCTTTTCCATCAGGCTGACCTGGATTGATGATGGGTTTTTAAAAGTTTTAATTTTTAACTGTGTAATTAATATTTCGGGCTGTTATTTCATTTTTTCTTAACTTTTGTACTGTTGTTTTTTATTGCTGTTAGCCGCCCTGAGTCCTCTGGGAGATAGGGCGGCATATAAGTCCCATAATTAATAAATAAATAAATAAATAAATAAATAAATAAATAAAATTGAAATTGTGATATTTTACTTACTCCATTTGCTTTGTTGAGTTTGTAGTTTACCAATTTTTTTCTTCCAATGCTGCTCGTTTTTTTTGTTTTATTTTTAAAGAACTTATGCAACATTAATTTTTGAACCGATAAAGAACTTATAGGCACAAAACAGGAGGGCTAGATAGGAATGTAGGAAGCAAGCATGGACCTTTCATTTCTGTACACAGACAGCCCTCCATGTGTTCCACGTAGATAGGGAGAAAGGGACAAGAGAGCTTTTGCTGCCCGCATGAATTTTTTTTAAAAAAAATTCTTCAAAAGCGGCAGTGTCAATTTTCCACAAGAATGAACTCTTCAATTATCTATTGTGGATTCCTTACAATAATCCTTGTCCAGATAAATATGTGTAGCCCTTATTAAAAAAACAACCCAAATAGGGTTTTGTGAAAACCTCATTGCTAAAATATGAATCTTTTGCTTAAAGTTTTGATTTCTAATATTAAATTAATGTGTTCTTCTCCTGATAGTTATCAGGTATCCCTGTGGTGTTCTTAAGTCCCTCTATTAGTCCACATTTAGTGTTGGGTGAGTTAAAGGACAACCTCAGTAGCAGGAGGAATCCCTTGCCCAGTGGTGGGATTCAACTATGTGAACAACCGGTTCTCTGTGTGGATGCCACTTCCTGAAGTCCATTCTGGACCTGGGCAACAAAACATTAGCTACCAGTTCTGCTGAACTGGTGCGAACTGGCTGAATCCCAGATTTTGCTGCCCTTGCAAAATCTGTCTGATGGAAGTAAGATCAAAAGGACCAAAGACAATAGAAACACACAGAGACTTGTGACGGAGGTGCAGTTTTTGAAATAATCTGACCTGAAGAGATAGAGTGAGGACAATAGTCAGAATCGACAACATGAGAATTCTCAGCATGATGAATGCCAAAGGAACTCTAAAAAAGGAATGCCTGCACGTTGGTCTTGCATGAAGTAACAAAATGTCTCCTGCAAGAAATTCCAACATGAGCTAATGAAATACATGAAGGTTGGACTAGATCCAGCCTAGGCTTTTTATATTTGCAATTTATGGCTATAGCCAAGTGGGGCATTGCAGGAGGACACAAATTCTGGATTTTATGGGTAACTGGTATATCCATTGTCTTTTATTGCAGGGGCCAGGTGATATACATATGTATGTGCATATGTTTCTATTTTCATGTGCAGCCTCTCTCACGCATTACATACAATAAAACCATACGGTAGATTAAGAAGAGAAAAAGAAACAGAGGTGAAGTTAGTTTGTTATATTTCATATTTCTTAACTGCCCATCGCCATCGTAAAGGGGCGCTGGTTTATTCCAATATCTGCCAGAAAACTTCTTCAGATCTACTTCTCTATATATTAATTATTAATAAAAAAAAATCTTTTTGCCATTTAAATAAATATAAGTATTAGAATATAAAACCTATTTTTTTAAAAAAAGAAGTCAAACAACTCGAAGAGAAAAGGCGAATACTTGAAGAGACTAAAAAAGAAAGCTGTCATTGTGTTGTTGTAAAGTATTAGTCCTTTTTGCTTATAATTAAATGAAGCATCCTTGTTCTTTTATCAGTTTGAGCAAGAGATGATTGTTGAGCTCCGAAAAACCTTCTAACGGAAAGACATAATGTCAGAGAAATTCAATTTTTTTTAAAAAAAAAAAGAATTGTGAGAGAACGCAATTTTTTGAATGGAAGAACTATAGGAGGCACTTTCCTCTCAGTAGTATGCCTAACATGCAGCTGCTATTGTCAGTCTGATAATCCAGATGTGTACTTCTGTCAATCTCCATGTGAAACCTCACAATGAGAAAGGCAGCAGGAAATCCTCCCCACCTCCTTAGCCACTCTGCTTTTCAGAATTATAACTATGCATGATTGGTTTTTTAAAAAGGTAAGGATATCAAAAGGCATGAAATAGGTATCCATATTTCACCTTTTCTCTACGACCTGAAGGAATTTTATAGGGAGGCATTCCTTAATATTTTCTCCACAAAAGATACGGTAGTTGACCCAAAATTAATCAAGGAACTTTGCAGTCAGATGAGGACCTGAATATAGATCTCTAAGGTCCAAGTCTGGTGCATTAGATACTATGTTTTGCTTGATTTGGGTTTATTTGCATTTGCATAAAGTCATTGAGAAAATGGTTGGACTAGATTTGCAGAAAGCTCTGGAAGAAACAGATTATCTAGAGCCACTACAGTCAAGTTTCAACCTGGAACATACTGTAGAATGGAGACAATGCTTATCATTGTCATTGATGATCATCCTGGTTCTTCATGCAGCTTTTAATGGGACATGGGATCAGATACCAGCAGTTTGCTAATGATACTCAACTTGATCTCAACCCCCAATCAACCAGGTGATGCTACTAAGTTTATGTCTCAGTGCCTAGAGGCTATTTAAAGCTAGATGGAGAAGAGCAAGTTCAAAATGACAGGATTTAGCAAGTATGGGTGTACGGTTCTTCCAATTCTGGTGAATTTTCAGCTTTGTTTTGAAAAGATTGTACTCCATTGTTTAGAGTTGGTATGAAATTTTGGAGTTTCTCCTGGACTCACAGTTCCTGCTCAGTGAGCAAGTGGCAGTGTGCACAAATTATCTGGTACACAAATTGTGTTCTTTCCTGAACCAGGAATTCTCTCTTGCCGTCACTCATACTTGGGTCACCTCATATGTGGACTACTGCAGTGTGGTTTCCACCCTATGGAAGTGCTTATACAGAATGCAGTTGTTCAAGTTCTTCAGGGTTACTACATTATGTCCATGTAATGCTTCTATTATGTGAACTGCATTGGTTACTTCCAGGTAAAATTCATGGTGCTAGATATCATTCATATAGTCCTTCGTGGCACTGGATCTGATAGTCTTAATGATTGCCTTCTTTTTTTATCATTTCTGTCCATTCTAAACAATCTGACAAAGTAGGCATTAACCAATGCTTTCTAAGGGGACATAGGAAGCATGCCTTCTCTGTCCTTTGGAAAAACATCCTCTCAAAGATTTGCTCCAACCCTACAGATAATCTTTTTTAAAAAAAATGGAATACATCAGTTGTATGCTCATATGATGTGTTTATTTATTTATTTTGGTTGTGATATGTGATTTCCCCATTATGTGATGTTTTATTTGTTGGTTCCCTTGGGCTCCTTTATCAAATATTATGTTTGGTTTCAAGTGTGTACCACCCAGAATTGTTCTGAATTGGAACAGCCTTATACATTGAAATAATTTATAGGGAATCAGGTATCATATAAAGACTCTGGCTCATGATGAGCCTAAACCTTATGTTTATGTTGCTTTGTATATGGGAAAGTCTGCATGAATTGTCCCATTTAGGAACCTTTAGGGGTAGTAAATAAACAGTTTTCTGGGAAACTTTTCCCAATGAAGTAAAGATTGCTGCCATATATATTATAAGCACTGATTTTGAGACATCTTTTTTCTCTTAGCAAACACAGCCATAAAAAGAAACTGAAAAAATAATTTATTCCAGCTACCTCTTTAACTCTGGCAGTTGTAGTCAGCTCACTGCTGACATTGGACTACTGTGCTAGAAAAATCTAGCTCCCAATGCAATCGGATTTAAAAATAAGTCAAGCGCTGCCAAAAATACATAATTCCTTTTTGTACTCTCCAGTTTGTTTTACTTACAACAACGGCCTGGTCATACCCTGCAGCATGCATTCATTACAGTGATCTTTGACTGGCAGATGCAAAGTAATGGGATGCATATTTTAGTGCTTATTATAATACCCTGTCCAAAAACAACTTGACAAATTTGTGATTTCAACAGTGTCTCATTTTGTTGGCTGCAGTGCTCTGTGATTGCCTGGTGCACGTGGCTTCCAGATTATGCATACCACCAATACTTCTCATTAAAATGGCCACAGTTCACCAGTTTCGGTAGCTTGGAACGAACTTGGAATGAATTATTATACAACAAAGAGGCTGCTGTCATGCAGAACAAAAGACAAGCAAAAAAGAGCTTTGGCTTAATGAGGCTAAGTGAGTGGCTCCCCTGAATCAATGCTACTTGACGGCCTTTGAGCGTGAATTTTTCCCCCTCCATGTGCCAAAACCTTTGGCCTATTATTTTGTGTTTATGCACCTTGAGGCTAATATACATTTTAATATGCTGCGGGGAGGGGGGGGGAGAGCAGGAAGCACCAACCATTAGATTACAACATGTGCATTCCCTGTTAAATTAATGACAGCCGAACACAGAGATAAATTTAGGTTTTCATATTTAATTATAGCACACTGCTGTACGTTTAGCAAGGATAAATTGCACTATTATTATGTTTCAAATTTTTGACATCTTTTCCTATTAACTACCAACTCTTACCTCGTTGCCATACATAACACCTCTATGTTCCGACACCCTTCATACCATACATTTCCCTTCTGCGTATATCACTTTTTCCTTCATCTGTGACCTATAGAATTAGATTAATAGATGGAGTAAGGCAAGTAAAGAGAGCCTTAACATGCCTTATCTTATCTTGTCTAGAGAAATGATCCAAATAGCAAGAAAAACAAATAGATTAAAGAACAAAGCTTTCAGAGACTGATTTTCATATTTGCGTTGATTGCGGTACTTGACTATTGAATTTCTCAAAGGGTTCAGAGACCGCAGCATTAATGCTTTCCTTCTGAGCTTATGGAGGTGGCTGGGGCCTCACTGGCTACATAGATATACAACTGTGGGAATGGAAGTGAGGGAAGAAGAATTCCTAGGATGGATTGATATTTTCTTAGCCTTATTTAAGGAGGTTTCATACACTCCCAGATTTTGGAGGATTAACATCAGTTATATACAATATTACTTATCCTTTTCTCAGCCTGCTTTGAAGAAGTATTTCGCACACTAGACTGGGCAAAAGATGGAATAAAAATCAGTGGTGCCTATTTAAATCACTTAAGATTGGCAGATGATGTTGTTCTCTTTCACAAGACCCAGAAGAGCTACAAAGACACATACAAGAGCTGCACAAACAAGGAGAACCATTTGGCTTAAAAATAAACCTGAAAAAGAGCCAGGTTATGTTTAATAAATACACCAAAGAAAGGAAACAGTTTATATCTGGGGAAGAACCAGACACAGTAGACACACTACATATACCTTGGCCAACAGATCTCAATGGAAAGTGATACAATAAAAGTAATTGAACGGCGTGTTAAATGTGGTTGGCAGGCATTTCCCAAGCTAAGCATAATTTTCAAGAACAACCTCCCCTTACGCCTGAAGAGAAAAGTTTTTGATCAGTGGGTGCTACCTGTCCTAAAATATGTCAGTGAAACATGGACACTAACCTCACAATTGACACAAAAGCTACAAGTGGCACGAAGAGGCATGGAAAGATACATGCTCGGCATTACAAAACAAGCTAGAAAGATCCGCACATGGATTAGAGAACAAACGAAAGTATATGATATCAAGAGATTAAAAGAGTTGAAATGAAAATGGGCTGGTTAAATAGCAAGAACTGATGCCAGGGGGACCAAGGGAGTCATAGAGTGGATTCCACTTGATAAAAACCATCTACAGTATGAAAGAGACCTAAAACAAGATGGATGGATGACATCAGCAAGTATTACTGGCCCAATTGGCAAAAGAAAGCTCAGGACCATATAGGTTGGAAACATGCAGAAGTGGCCTTCATCCTGCAGGGGACGGACAATGGCTAAAATGATGGTGATAATGATATAGTCATAGTATTATTTTTATTGATCAATAGCATTCTGTTGCAAGAGATTTTTTTTACCCTGCTTACGGATAAATGCATGTATTTATCATTGTGGTTGTTTTCCACCTCTTAGCCAGGAGTTGAAGGCAACATAGACAGCATCCCCTCTCCAGTTTTCTCTTCATGATATCTCTGTTCAATTCCAATTAAAGACAGTGAAGAATCATGGCTAAGAAGGAATGTAGACCTAATCTGAGTGTCTAACCACTGTACAGGTAGTTCTGATTTACTAACAACTTCATACAGTGGTCATGCATAGTTATGATGGTGGTGGGAAAGTAAGTAGGCAACCAATCTTCACATACCTTTGCAGATTTGTAAAGCAAACAAACGTTGAAGTACGATCATATTCCCAGTTGTGTTTTCACCTAGCAACTGTTTCAGTTGCCAGTCTCGACTGTCACTAAATGAGGACGATTTGTACTATATTGACTGTATGGTCTGAGTTGCTTGCTCAGAATTGTGTTGCAAGGGCAACATTCCTCAGACATGACTGTTGACACATAATCAGAACTTGATTACTAACCCTCACTACCTCTATATCAACTTATTGTTTCTTTTTTTAAAAAAATATATTATCCATCAACTCACCTGAGGCCATCTGGTCCTTACACTCCTTTTGCTATCATACATTAAGACCCCTATCTAGTTCACTTCACTGCAGATGGCCATTCCCTGAATGATGCTGACGGAGAGATGGGAAAAAGACTTAGGTACAACTTGTTTTCTTCTTGAATAGCCATTCTCCTTAGTCATTCATTACAGGTAAGGTAAAGGTAAAGGTTCCCCCGCACATGTGTGCTAGTCATTTCCAACTCTAGGGGCCGATGCTCATCTCTGTTTCAAAGCTGAAGAGCCAGCGCTTGTCCAAGGACATCTCCGTGGTCATGTGGCCGGCATGACTAAACACCAAAGGCGCACGGAACACTGTTACCTTCCCACCGAAGTGGTCCCTATTTTTCTACTTATCGATCAGAAGGTCGGCAGTTTGGCGGGTCGAATCCCGAGTGCCGCGTAACAGAGTGAGCGCCTGTTACTCGTCCCAGCTTCTGCCAACCTAGCAGTTCATTACAGGTAGTCCTCACTTAATGGCAGTCATTGGGACCAGAATTTCCCTCATTAAACGAAGCTGTCATAAAGCATGTGATTGCTGCATCATATGACAACATCGTTTAGTGATGACGAACCTGACACCATGGCCCTCATTAATCCTGGATTG
Source organism: Vipera berus (assembly GCF_964194415.1). Lineage (NCBI taxonomy): Eukaryota > Metazoa > Chordata > Lepidosauria > Squamata > Viperidae > Vipera > Vipera berus. Next base: position 86,659,316 of record NC_138204.1, read on the forward strand.
TGGGTCTTTAAGTGCAAGCATGCAGGTAGGTAAGAAGCTCTTACTGGGTGGGGAAGGGTATGCAGGTGGTCACAATGGTCTGAGTGGGGAGGAGCCAGGGGTGGCTGCATCAGACAGGAAGAGTATAAGTGATATACCAGAACAACTAGCAACCTTCTGTGCCAGCTTCCCCATTGACTTTGTTTATGGCAGGGAAGGTCACAACTGGTGATTACGTGATTGCAGGTTCCTGCAACTGTCAGAAGTGCAAGCCGGTTGCCAAGTGCCCAGATCACAATCACAGCAGGAACTTCCAGGATTGGTCATAAATGCTAGTCATTCAGTGATATCGTGACTTCAAATGGTCGCTAAACATACAGTTGTTAAATGAAGACTACCTGTTAATACGTTTATAGCTAGTGGCGATTCTTCCCCCCCCAATCTTCTCCTCTCTTTCCTCAGTAATTAATTAATTAATTAATTAATTAATTAGCTAGGCAACTTAGAGCCACAGTATTCCCTATCTTTTTGCAACCCTGGTATTGGCAGAGTCCAGCTGTTAATTTGTCCCAAATCAGTTCTATTTTGAGATGAGAAATACATAAATATTATAGTGTTAGCCCTAACAGAATCTTCAAAGGGATGAAAGTAAGGGGGGGGGGAAAATCCAAATTATCACCCCATCCCACCCCCCAAAAAACCCAGGAGAAAAGACAGAAAATCTCCACTCATCATGATATCAAACACACACACACACACACACACACACACACACACACACTGCTTTCTTTTATCTATGGTGGCCCTAGCCCATCTCACACACACAGTGATTATGTTTACCAGCCGCTACAATATCGTTAACTATTTTGTATTTCCCAGCATGCTTTGCTTTGTACCTTCTTAATATCTGTGTACTCATTGGTGAAAGAAAAAAAGCATTAATCTTCATAAATCTTCATAACCTGGTTTGTGTCAGGTTATGCACTCTATAAAACCAAAGTGGTGCTTTCCATAAAAATGGAAATCTTTCATGAGAAAATGGAAAAATTGAAACTTCCCATGAGAAAAAGACTTATCAGACATGGGGAAAACACTTCCTCTTTCCCAGATCTTTTCTAAGATTAGACCTATTGCCTGAACGGAACAAAATGCCAAGATTGAAGCTGAGATGGTTTTTCAAGTGGAGAGCAGAGTCTAGTACTAAACTACTGAATTTCAAACACAACTCTAAGCATCCTAAAAATCAAAAGTTTGAAGCACGGAAATATTTCTAAACAGATATTCCTGTTCATGAGTAAATTAATGTGGCAAGAAAGGAAAACAAAATATTGATATCTTATTATTAGGGAACTTCTTAAAAGTAAGAAATATAAGTATGAAGATTAAATGTTATTAAGCTGATAAATATGTAGTTAAACATCTTTTTCTTATCAAAAAAGAACTTCTATTCACTATGTAAATATTCCTTGAATAAATATCTTATACAGTCTTACTGTAAGCTCTTCCAAATCAACAAGGTCATAGCCTACACAAGGGGTATCCAACCTTTTGGCTTGCCTGGGCCACATTGAGTGAAACGAAGAATTGTAATGGGCCACATATAATGTAAAATATATTATAGAGTTAATTATCTAAATATAGCTAAAAATCACATGATGTTAAAAGTTTATAATCTAGTGGGGCCACATTACCAGCTGTCCAGGGCCACATGTGGCCCATGCGTTGTGGGTTGGACATGCCTGGCCTACACCATAGGAATCAAAATTCCTGTACCACAGAGTAAGGAAAATCTGTAGACCTAACTTTCTGGATCAGCTTTGGTGCTATATTTTTACACTAAATTTTGATATTAGGATAGATTTTATCTTCAGTGAGTATAGAGACTCAGAAACTCAATTAATTTATCCATTTTATTTCAGTTTGATAATAACTTAAAGTAGAATAATTTCAATATGTTTCATGGAGATATAAGGGTATATCTTTTGTCAATCAATTTTATAATGAAGTATTCAACATTATTTCCTAGATAGTGTCATCTAAAAGCCTTTTAAAATTATTTTGCTACCAAAACTGCAGTGTGGTTAGCATTTATATATAGGATCTACTCTTGATCTTATCAAAATAATGCAAAAATCAGATGAGGTTTAAATTCTCCACCAGTCCTGATGAGAAAGTTCTTACCAGGTTTAATCAAGAAGTGTGAATGCTGATTAGTATCTGTAAAAAACCTGGCCTTTCCTGATCTTCAAGGAGCTTCAAATTATTTTTAAAATATATCTTGTTTTTTTAATTATTCAACTGTTCTGGAATTTTCAAAGCCCAATTCCTTTGTCACACAATTCATGGTATTTTTTTTTCTTTAAAGAAGATTTAAACATAAAGTAACTTGAAGCAATAGATTACCTGAATCCTACTGTGATTGAGAAGAGCAGAAGAAATTATGCTACAAGTTTTTGCCTATATTATTTCCTCATTGAATAGTTGTTTTGTGACAAAACGTCCTATGATTTGATGACTTGTGGTGTCATGTCAAAAATAATCACTACTGTATTTTTTAAGGAATCTTGTATTTTAGTGATGAAGCATTCAACATGGCAGTTAGCCCAGACTTTCCTGTTGGAAATTCTGCACTCCACTTTTCCGAATTTTTTAAAAATTTTCATTAATTCTAAGTATTGAATATGTATCTTACACAGCCTTACTGTAAGCTCTTCCAAAGCAGTAGGGTTATAGCCTGCTTTTCACTTGTTTGATGCTTTTTTCTGCAGATATTTTTGACTGCAGCAGTGAATCTTCCTTTCAAGACTACGTGTTTGAGTCTTACTTACTGTTACATACATACAGTGGACTGCCATGTGACTATGGAACACTGTATTGCTTAAGTGTACTGGGCAGTTAAATAAAGAAAAAAACCCTGTAAGAGCTCCATTATCCACTTCATATATTTTTTTAAAAGTAGAATCCCCTAAGTATCCCATAAAATGTTTAAACTTTATTCCATTTTATTGAGGTGAGAAGAACTGCTAACCGGACTTCACTTCTGGGAAGCATTTACATCTCAATAGAAACCTCTGAGGGAAAGCTTCGAAATCATGTTACAAAATAAATTGTGGCAGAGATTTTTTTAAACCCCTGTAAGGGAGAAGAATATGCTGTTATCTAAAAGGCTAATTTAATTAATCTGGGTAGAAAACTTTGGTTGACTTATTTCAGGGATTAATTCCAAATACTTCCACACCCTGTATTCAGGAGTACATCTCATTGAGTTCATAATTATTTACTCTCATATCAGTTTCCATTAGATTTATTTTTGGTAGCTAAAAGTATACAAATACAAAAATGTAAAAATATATGCATATTTTCTGAATGGCTTAGTTATTATATTATATTATATTATATTATATTATATTATATTATATTATATTATATTATATTATATTATATTATATTATATTATATTATATTATATTATATTATATTATATTATATTATATTATATTATATTATATTATATTATATTATATTATATTATTATATTATATTATATTATATTATATAATATTATATTATATAATATTATATTATATTATATTATATTATATTATATTATATTATATTATATTATATTATATTATATTATATTATATTATATTATATTATATTATATTATATTATATTATATTATATTATATTATATTATTATATTATTATATTATATTATATTATATTACATTACATTACATTACATTACATTACATTACATTACATTACATTATTATATACAGTAGGTCCATTCATTTAGTGTTGTCTAATAAATAATGGTGGATACACCATCTACTTGAACTTACTTCACCATCTCTTATCAATTAGCCTAATAGATAGCCTAAAGAACTTAAACTCTCTGATGTAGAAAAGAAAACCACCATAGGACTCTACTTCATTATGTGATATTTTCCCCCCAAAATGTCTGTAATAGATAACTGTTTTAGTTGTGAGTTGGTTATATTACCTTTTTTGATTGCCTGATAATTGGAAGGTTTGTCAGCATAGGAAATTAGGAGTGAGGAGAGAATGGAAGGGGTGGTGGTTAAAAAAAAGGCACTGTGTTTCATGAAGAAAATGAAATTGAAAATAGAGAATAATTTATGTTCGGGGGTTATTTTGGAGTTGGCCCAGCAGATGACTGGAAATGCTATGTAAGTTTCCTAGTAAGTTGCTTTTTTCTTGTGCTGTTGTGGAATTAGAGATATTGGCCATGCAGTGAATCTGTGTGGGATGCAGTAGTCACCATTGATGCTGGTTGATTCATAATAGGAAGTGGCTCAGAACAGCAGCAGCAATGAAATTGGGCTGTTAAAAGAATTCTACCTTCAGAGGTTAGATTTGCCCTGATATTAATTGGCATCTGTAAGCTATTTCAAAAGGCTTATTTGTTTAATTTAATAGGGTGACATGTTTAAATGAATGGGTTTGTATTTTGCTCCACTGAATGCTTTATTCTTCTTACCATGGTATATTTTATGTTGTATATCACAGAGAGCCTTTTGACTCTATCATACAAATTTAATTAATAAATACATTAGCTGAACTGTGCAGAATTACACAAAAATATAACTTATTTCAATTTGTGGAATAAAAACAAATTTATTCTAGTGAAGTAATCACAAAACGGGGACATGTTAGTATCTTTTTATTCATTTGTAAGTGGCTTTTTAGATGTTGATTGGGGTGTGTTGATGGCTAGCTTTTAAATCATCAGCTGTCATTTGCTGGTGCTCGGAAGACAAAACATCTGGTCCCAGTGACCAGTCCAGATTTGATCCTCAAAATGGTATACTATTTAATTTTTATTTATTAAGTTTGAACATTCACTAATTTTGTATTGCTCATGCCTGCTGTTTTTCCCTATAACATCTGCTCTGGGAGATAGATTGGACTAACAGAAAGTGACTTAATTCATCTTCTCTTATTGCTGTGTGTGAAGATCATTTGGGTAGATTGCAAATTCACTCCTGTAGAAATCCACAGCAGATGAAACTCCCTTGAGAAATTCTTTAAAGCCTTCTAAGCAAATTCTAAGGTTTTCCAAAATTCAGTTTAAAAATCACAACCATATAGGTTGGACAGTGATCTTATGGGTTTTGCAGTTACTTTAAGAACTCTTTACCACAGACAATGCATTTTAAAATGAGTTTAGCTATGGAGCTCTATTTGACTTTATGTTTATGCTGGCTCTTTATATACTCAATCCAAAATACATTTTATGGAAGCAATAAAACTTCATATTTTATTTTACGGACTCTACTTAAATAATATTCTTGTCATCACAATTATTTGATGCTTCTCAAATAAACTAATTAGAATGCATTTAGACGTTCTGCCCTGACCTACTCCTGTGTCAAAGGAGTTCAGATGTAGAAAAGAAAGGAAACCCAAAACACAGTATCTATGTTCAGAACATTAGACAGCAGTTATTTAATATGAGGAAAACTTATTGCATGTAAATTTGCACCATGAAATGGTAAATTTAGATGACAACATTGATTTCCCTTTTAGCTCTGCCTAGTCTGCATTATAAGGGACGGGGTGGCTCAGTGGGTTAGGACGCTGAGTTTGTCGATCAGAAGGTCAGCAGTTTGGTGGGTCGAATCCCGAGTGCCGCGTAACAGAGTGAGCACCTGTTACTCGTCCCAGCTTCTGCCAACCTAGCAGTTCGAAAGCACATAAAAATGCAAGTAGAAAAATAGGGACCACTATGGTGGGAAGGTAACAGCGTTCCGTGCGCCTTTGACGTCTAGTCATGCCAGCCACATGACCATGGAGATGTCCTCAGACAAGCGCTGGCTCTTCGGCTTTGAAACGGAGATGAGCACCAGCCCCTAGAGTTGGAAACGACTAGCACGCATGCGCGGGGGGAACTTTACCTTTACCTTTTAGTCTGCATTTAAAATGAAAGATGTCTTGTTTGTCTTTCTTACCTCCTTTGTTAATAGGGTATAGCCAAATGGATAGGCAAATTTGGTGGTGTAATGGCTCATCTGAGCTTTTCAGCTGGAAGGCTGACAGCCAGGTTCAAGACCTGAGTGCTGTTATTGTTTTAAAAGGATATATGAAAGCAAACTGTAGAAAATAGAAAGTATTGCAGCACAGTGATTCAGTATAAGAAATCTAATCAAGAACGTGACGAAAACTTAAGAAATGTTTGCTTATAAAAAGAATGCTTTAAAAAAGCAGATAGTAGCATATATCAGTAATTCTCCAAACTTAAAAAATAGTGGTATGTACATATACACACATATATATACATCTACACACACATACACATACACACACATACATACATTTTCAATAAAGATGAAACTTTGAATGGAGCATCATGTATTTGAATACATAAGCCCTGCAGGATCTCCATAATGACTCATCTGAAGAAAAATGTATTATTTGGAAGCTATTTCAGTGCAGTCAAGATGAAGATGAGATGGTCATTTTAAGCAGAGCATTCGCTGTTGCAAAAATCTCATTTTCTCTCCAAGTGAAGACTGACATGTAGTCTTTGCAGACATGTAATAATTTGCAGTTAGATTCAAAGATACTTTTCTTGGATTCATTTGTCTGAGTATTTAATTCCAAATATAGGAGAAAAAAATACCATTGGTACTCTTAGACATAACATTTTTGCCTAAAATTGAGAATAAATGATTTTATCATGGTAGAAACATACTGCATTAATACCTTGATATACCGTATTTTCCGGCGTATAAGACGACTGGGCGTATAAGACGACCCCCTACATTTCCTGTTAAATTATAGGGTTTGGGCTATACTCGCCGTATAAGACTACCCCTCTTCCAACGCACACCAAATAAAAATTAAAAAAACATCAGATTTGATTTTAATATGGTAATTTTAATTCAAATGCTTATGACATGCAGGTACTTAGTAGGAAAACTGTCACTTATAAACATAAGGTTGTTTGTCATCAAACATGTAAACATAAAACAGTGCAAGTGGATTAAACTATAATAATAATAATAATAATAATAATAATAATAATAATAATAATAATAATAATAATAATAAGAAGTTGGAAGGGACCTTGGAGGTCATCTAGTCCAACCCCCTGCTAAGGCAGGAAACCCTATACCATTTCAGACAAATGGCTGTCCAGTCTCTTCTTAAAAACTTCCAGTGTTGGAGCATTCACCACTTCTGGAGGCAGGTTGTTCCACTGGTTAATTGTTCTAACTGTCAGGAAGTTTCTCCTTAGTTCTAGGTTGCTTCTCTCCTTGACTAGTTTCCATCCATTGCTTCTTATCCTGCTTTCAGGTACTTTGGAGAATAGCTTGGCTCCCTCTTCTTTGTGGCAGCCCCTGAGATATTGGATCACTGCTATCATGTCACCCCTCACCCTTCTCTTCGTTAAACTACACGTACCCAATTCCAGCAACCCTTTTCCTATTTTCCTAATTCACTTTTTCACTTTTCCTAATTCACTCTAAAGCTTTCCCTGTGCAGAGCCTTAAGTAACCCCAGCTGCCTGCAATTAGTGCAGGTTCTCATCCCACCAGGCTCAAGGTTGAGTCAGCCTTCCATCATTCCGAGGTAGGTAAAATGAGGACTCAGATTGTTGGGAGCAATAAGCTGACTTTGTAATAATGCTGCTTGGGGGGGGGGGGGGGTGAAAGCTCTAATAGGCAGGCATATACATAGAATGAAGGCTATTGCTAAGCACATTGATTTGTGCTTTAAATTGTAAGCCGCCCTGAGTCTTCGGAGAAGGGTGGGATATAAATGGGATTAAAAAAAAAAGACCAAATGGGAGATCCGCTCCAGGTTTTCCAGCCAGCCCGCCCAGTTCCTGAGTCAAATGTGTCCTTAGAGCTAAGCTGCTGTTCTGCTATGCATTCCCCACCTGCCTTTCAAGTTGCTCTTGCATTCCCCACCTGCCTACAGCTGCTCTTCAACTTTAGAAGGAAAAAAGCCCAGACCCCAGCCTGTAAAAAATCACAGACTGCAGCTTCTACTCCAATTGGTCCCGCTTTCCCTGCGCAGACTAAATGGAAGATCTGCTCCAGGTTTTCCAGCCAGCCCTGTCCCTAAAGTTTCAGCACCCGGCGTATAAGACGACCCCTGACTTTTGAGAAGATTTTCATGGGTTAAAAAGTAGTCTTATACGCCGGAATCTACGGTAGTATTCAATAATTAATAATATCAGGCCATGTGTGATACATTAGAAAAAACTATAACCATATTAATGTAATATATGTTGCTCATTTCAGATAAGATGATTTGGGCAACTCTTAGACTGTTTCTAAGAGAGGAGAGCTTAAAAAGGCAAAATAATATCATTTTATAAATTCATTGGTAATCCATATGCAAGAATAGAAAGCAATAAACTGGGACATCAGATTAAAAAAGCAGCATTATGTGGAGTACAAAATTAGTCAATGTCCTTTCAAATGAATTGCATGAAAGAATTGGTTTTCCATCAGCCAAATTCCAGTATAAGTTTAAACTAGCTAGGGACTGAACTATAAAAGATTGGCTGGATTAATATGAGTAATCAGAAGTGTGTGGCAGATAGTAGCAAAATGAAATTTGACAATAAGTAAAATGCATTATACATAGTGAAGAAGAATTTGAGGATTAAAGAGGGCTAGTTAAGATGCATTGCTTCTAAGAGAAGTAGATGGTGAGCTGAACACAAGAACAGGATAATGTTGGCAAAAAAGGTTAACGTCTTTTTGGTTACATAGACTATTCAGAAGAAGATTAATGTCTTTTTACTGAATGCTAGTTACTTAGGAACATATCTAAGATTACAATTATTCTTCTAACCACTGACAATGCCTCATTTGTAGTACAGAATTCAATGTAGTTTATGAATTCCAAAAGGACAAAATGATAACCTAAGAAAGTTTCAACATTTTTTGAAGGTAACAAGTTAATTGTTGGAAAAATATTCTGACTTGAAAAAATATTTATCCTTAAAAAGCATATTTAGATTACAAACTTTGAATACCAGTCAAATAAAAAATAATAATCTTGCATAAAAATAATGCCTAATATTATTGAAAATAAAGTATATTTCAGATCAAAACTAGGTAAGTCATACATTTTTTCTAGCATGAAAAAATATGCAGTTGTCTGCCCAGTCAATAGTATGTTTACACAAGTACAATTAAGTTCAATAGCAATTTACTCCATGTAAGTAAACAAATCATTTACAAGTAAAAGTGCCATTGTTTATCTAATTCATATTTGGAAATATGATTACTGTGATTTCATTTCTAGACAGTAACTTCCCATAGAGAACCAAAATAAAGATAGTTAACATCAGATAAGCAAAGCATTTTGCTATTTTAGATTATAGTATAAAATTATAGCTATTTTGTATTATAGTGTAGTATTTATAGTGTATTATTATACTATACATTATAGTATAATTAATTTTGGATATTTTTATGCTGTCTATACTAGTACTATATAACATTATCATATTATTTAAAAGTAAGTATTGATATTGCTATACTGTCCATGAGAGCATGTATTCTTAGGAGTCAGGATCATTACTATATTCATGACATTGGTTTATATGATCTTTTAATAAGTCATAATACTATAGTGATATACAGTGTATTATTTAAATAAATTTGCCTGTAAATATTTTATTTTCTATTTATTTATTTTAATTTATTTATAGACTACCAGTTATCATGCAACTTAAATAACTGGGAATAAAATCATGCAGGGCAATCAAAACAATCATTAGAAATATTTCCATGAAACTGGGAATGGTCAAACTTAGTAAAAATAAAGAGAGTCCCTCTCTCCTGATCTGATGGAGAAATTTATGTTATGGGGGAAAATCTATCTATGGGGTCACAAAACCTGATTCCACAATTGTGCCTATAATGAATACAATTATTCTGTCCCATGTTATAGACTCATTAAGAAAGCAAAAAGTTTTGCAACAGTAGGTAAAGCTCACTTCACCATCTTTTTGCACTTTCCTCATAAGCTATACACAAAATGATTATTTCCTTTTAAATATTTTTAAAATATTCAAAACAGCTATATTTTACTATTTGTTGTTGTTGTTAGCTGCGAAGTCGTATCCGACCCATCATGACCCCATGGACAACGTTCCTCCAGGCCTTCCTGTCCTCTACCATCTTCTGGAGTCCATTTAAGCTCACGCCTACTGCTTCAGTGACTCCATCCAGCCACCTCATTCTCTGTCGTCCCCTTCTTCTATTGCCCTCAACCTTTCCCACCATTAGGCTTTTCTCCAGTGAGTCCTTCCTTCTCATTAGGTGGCCGAAGTATTTGAGTTTCAACTTCAGGATCTGGCCTTCTAAAGAGCAGTCAGGGTTGATCTCCTCTAGGACTGACCAGTTTGATCACCTTGCAGTCCAAGGGACTCGCAGGAGTCTTCTCCACCACCATAGTTCAAAGTCCTCAATTCTTTGGTGCTCAGCCTTTCTTATGTTCCAACTTTCACATCCATACATTGCAACTGGGAAAACCATGGCCTTAACTATACTTACTTTTGTTGACAGAGTGATGTCTCTGCTTCTTAGTATGCTGTCTAGATTTGCCATAGCTTTCCTCCCCAGGAGCAAGCATCTTTTAATTTCTTGGCTGCAGTATCCATCTGCGGTGATCTTGGGGCCCAGGAAAATAAAATCTGTCACTACCTCCATTTCTTTCCCATCTATTTGCCAGGAATTGAGGGGGCCGGATGCCATGATCTTGGTATATTTTATTATAAAATATCAAAAAAATAGGTGTGCTTTATTTATAATAGTTTTGGATAGAGAATAAAATACCTACCTTTCCTTTTTTTTTTAGTCATTTCAAATTCCGTGTGAGAGACAGTTTGGTATAGTGGATAAAGGCACTGGAGAAGAAAGTGGGAAATATAGTAAATTCTAATCCTGCCTTAGGCATGAAACCATCTGAGACATCTTGGCCACCCTCTCAGTCAGTCACCAGAAGTCAAAACCTCTCCCCACCTTGCCCAAATCCATTTATTTACAAAATCATTGCTTGTAGTATTTTGGACTCCCAACATAACTTCCCATTTACCGACTTGAAATAGTAAGTCTGTAAAAATTAAGCAAAATTAATATCAGGGCAAGATGAATTTACAAAAATGAATGGGCCTACAGTAATTCACAATTAAGTTTTTTTTTAATTTGAAAAAGGGGGGTAGCAGGAGGAAGAAAAGGTGGAGAGAAAGGAGAAGGAGGAAGAGGAGGAGGAGGAGGAGATGAAGAAAAACCCAACTGAAAAGGCCATGTCCTGCCTTTTGAAACCCTCTTGAAAGCAGTCTCAGATCAAGACTGTTACATAATGTAAACTATACGTGGCAGTAATAAAATGGAATAAAAAACCTAATGGAAAGGAAGCTTTTAATGTGGTGGCTCAGTGGGTTAGGACGCTGAGCTTGTCGATCAGAAGGTCGGCAGTTTGGCGGGTCAAATCCTGAGTGCCGCGTAACAGAGTGAGTGCCTGTTACTTGTCCCAGCTTCTGCCAACCTAGCAGTTCAAAAGCATGTAAAAATGCAAGTAGAAAAATAGGGAACACTACGGTGGGAAGGTAACAGTGTTCCGTGCGCCTTTGGCGTCTAGTCATGCCGGCCACATGACCACGGAGACGTCCTCGGACAAGCGCTGGCTCTTCGGCTTTGAAATGGAGATGAGCACCGGCCCCTAGAGTCGGAAACGACTAGCACGCATGTGCGGGGGAACCTTTACCTTTACTAATACCAAAACAACAAACATAGAATAATGTTTGTTAAAATAATTCTGCAGAGACATCTTCCAGAGAGTAACAAGGTGTTACTAAGGTTATTTCCTCATGGAAATTCAGATAATTATCATGGCTAAAAACACTAAGTAGCCTGTTGGGTTTTTATTTTTATTTTATTAAAAAGATTAGGTAAAGATAATGTCAAAATCCCCTGTATTAGCCACAAGAGCTGTTGTTTAGGGGTTCCTTTCTCTGCCATGAATATTTTACATTTAAATTAGAAATCTGTAAAGTTGAGGTGAAAGGATTACTGTGTATGAAAGATGAATAAGGAAAAGCATTACAGCTTTTGCAGCAAGGAAGATAAGTACCACAGTTCATCTGACATAAGAGATGGATTACAGTGAATCTGAAGTAGAAGAAGGTTTATTTAGGGATTATTAGCAATGGCTTGCATTTATGTAATCTATTAGTATAACACAGGGAGAAGAGAAGGGGGAGTTTACTCCTGGAGTTATCAGAGAGATTTGCTATTTATAATGCAATTCAAAGCCTGATATATGCAGAGCAGAAACATTAAAAAAACAAAGGAATCCTGTGCAGGGGGGGGGGGAGAAACCCAAATGGGTAGAATTCTTTCCTTAGCATTGTGATAATCTTAGGTAATCGGAGCTTGTGCTGAATACACACACATATGTAAACTGAACATAATGATGATAAATCACCAGTGCCAAATTCAAGTTGATATTTCTGTATTAAGGTAAAAGTTACAAACCATTTAGTTCAAAAAAAAATTATAACAATTCATAAATTCTTTCTTTTGAAAAGATAGCATCAAGGGCCAGGATCTACAATTCAGCTGTACAAATAAGTAGAGATCAAAACAACTGTAGTATCATGAATAACAACCTAGTGCAAACTTTCTCAATTTGGTGCCCTAATGCTAATTAGGTAATTTTGGAGTTGAATTCAGCACATCTGGACATTACTAGATTGGCAAAAGTTGGTTTAAGATCTCAGCACACAACTGTGTGGGAAGACCTCAATAGAAACATGCAGAACAGACATCTGTAAGATTATAATCCTGGTCCTTTTCACAGTGATATGAATTAAAATTTGTTTTTTGTTATTATGAATTTTATATATATTTTCAGGAGGCATTTGAGTTAAGGTGTTCCGATATGTAGACACTTCAAGATTTTAACAATGCATTCAACAAATCCAACTTTTGGATGTAAAAAAGACCAGTCTGTTTGCTGACCTTTGGATAGAGAGCTCAATATACCTCTTTTACTGTAAATCTTATTAGTAAAATTAAATAGTAGTTAGCCTAGGTTTTTATAATTGTACAGTATTATTTCAGTTATAATGGTATCTATTTATCTTATTCATTTTCTGTAAGTTTAATACTGTACAGGTTTGTAACCAGGCAAATTTATCTTCTGCTTGCTAACTTTATATTTTGTTAGGCCCACACTGTAATGGGAGGTACATTACAAATACACTTTTTTATTTTTCTGAAAGAGAGCAAAGAAAGAAACAAAACAAGGAAAAACTATTTTTAAGCACAACAAAATATGTGATCTGTGGAGTTTGAAATCAATGGAGAAACTGTTTAGTCATATAGTATATTGTATTTTGAAAGTTAAAGTTTCAGGCTACAATCCTGCACTCATTTATTTGAAAATATAGTCCATTGTGTACAGTACACTTATTATTGAGTAGATCATCATAAGATTACCCTTCATAATGTATTTCCATAGGCTTCTTGTAAAGTAGCAGAAGAGCAAAAGTTCAGAGAGCATCAAGGACCCCACATTTTAGTCAGGGCTATATAAAGACCTCCTGATTTTTATCTTGGAATATGGCATAATATGTTTTATCTTGCAGTAGTGAAGTGGATTGGCATGCTGTAAACCGGATATGAGCCTTCCTATTCTCAAGCATAGCTACATAAATTTTTCCGGAGGTTTAAAAATCAAAACGCTGCCCTGTTTAAATTTTCCTCATAATCAAATATTTCACCATTTAAAACCACTCCAAAGTAGTATGCAACTGGAAAACATCAAACAATCTAAAATAGATTAACACGACATATACCAAGCTATATTTAAGATGGAAAAAATATTCACGTTTACAATAATCCAAAGCCACTCAAAAATGCTACTTCTCAGAAAGCCTGGAGGTTTAGCTTCCTGCATTTATTTCCAAACACCTTTTTGCAATCAGAGTTTGATGTCATGAGTCTAATTTCATTGGCAAAAACTAAACTGTGGAACAATAAAAATTGGAAGCGTAGTTGAATTTATGTTTAGATGTTGGTGTTTTGTTCAGAGCATCTCAAATTTACATTGCTGGACAACCTTAATTGTTTTCACTATTCTTTAAGTTAGCCAGCAATACTTGGTGTGTTGTTGCTGTTTTTTCTTTATAAGAATTAAATCATTTCTGTAATGTAAAGAGTTTTGGTGAGCACTGAGCCTGAAAGAGATCTTATGAAACTAAATTATTTTCTTTATACAGTCACTTGGGAACAGAACCAAAAGGAATGCTAAACTCTTCAATAAATTAACTTGCAGTGCATCTGCAACAGACTATTCTCTGCCAAAGTAATCTGCCAACAGAACTGGTAAGAAGGCCTTTGAATGGTTAGTACAGGTTTTAGGAAACCAAGAATGGAAGCGGTGGAATTTTTGATTGATCTATCTCTATTACCCAGAAAGTCACTGTGAATGATGCAGTTTGAACAACTTCAAGGCTTCCTTGGAAAGAAAGTCTGCAAGTCAGCCCACAGATGAATGAATTTAAGTTATCTTTAAGTTTGATTCTTTGTAGCTTTGTATTATTTAGTGCTTAAAGTTCAGACAAAGTTGGACAGGAGATGATGGTCATGGGGGAGACACACCCCATTGCATTGCCTCTGATCTATTTAAAGTACCCTGCCCTGCCCTGCCCCCTCTAATCAATTTTCCTCTATGTTTTGAAAGATGTTCTCTCGTCCATATTGTGGAAGAACATTTCATCAGGTACAGACAGAAGAAAATACTTGTAGCTCAGGTTTGAACTGTGGGGTCTTGGCGCTCTCCGAGGTTGGTTATTTTCTTGCAGATATTTCATTACCCAACTAGGTAACATCATCAGTGCTAGCAAGAAAACAATCAAGTTCAGAGAGCACCAAGGATCCCGCATTTTAGTCAAGGCTATATAAAGACCTCCTGATTTTTATCTTGCAATATGGTACAACGTGTCCTGTTTTATCTTGCGATACTGAAGTGGATTGACTTGCTGTAAACTGGACTTGCGACTTCCTATTATCAAGCATGGCTAAATAAATATATGCATATACACGTACATATACATATACATATACGTACTTACATACATACATATACATATACTGTATATATATATATATATATATCTGTGTGTGTGTGTGTGTGTGTGTGTGTGTGTGTGTAATTTTTTTTTTGGCTTGCTAACAAAGAATAAAGGGAGACCGATATTCTTTGTTAGCAACCCCCCCCCCAAAAAATGTACACAAATATGAGCTGCCACTGCTGTGGCTACTGCTTGTAGATGGCCTTGGGATATATATATATATATATATATATATATATATATATATATATATATATATATATATATATATATATATAGCCAGCGCTTGTCCGAGGACGTCTCCGTGGTCATGTGGCTGGCATGACTACACGCCAAAGGCGCACAGAATGCTGTTACCTTCCCACCGTAGTGGTCCCTATTTTTCTACTTGCATTTTTACGTGCTTTCAAACTGCTAGGTTGGCAGAAGCTGGGACGAGTAACAGGCGCTCACTCTGTTATGCGGCACTCAGGATTTGACCCGCCAAACTGCCGACCTTCTGATCGACAAGCTCAGCGTCACACACACACACACACAAACTCCTTAATCAAACTAAAAATACAAAACCCAGGCATATTTAAATCAGAGGCATATTTTAATTCCATTTATATCCCGCCCTTCTCCGAAGACTCAGGGCGGCTTACAAGCTTAGCAGTAGCCTTCATTCTATGTATATGCCTGCTTATTAGGGCTTTCACACACACCCCAGCAGCATTATTTCATCAAAGTCTGATAAAAAGCATATGCAATATATATCAGAACAAGAAATCCAAACACTGGGATAAGGTAGAAAACTAAAACAGTTTTATTAAAAATCAAGCTTTCATTGGCTAACTACCAACATTGTCAGGATGAAATCATCGGAGTGGGGAGACTGCATTTATATCATCAGCGTTTCTACGCTCCACTCATAGAGCGTGTCACCACTCTGTTTCAACCGGCCGTATTCTTTCGAGTCGCCTCACAATCGTTCCTATGGGGTGTGATTTTATCTAAGTGTCTGCTGTCAGAAGAGGATTACTGTCAGTCCTATTAGCTATAGTCATTGCTCTTGTCATTGCCCATGTTTTCATGCCGGAGGCTCTAAGTAGTTGTTCTTCCTCTTTTTTACATTCCGCGGTGGGGGGTGATTGTGTAATTATGCAGTTCTGGTCTTGGTTTGACGGAGCGCTCTGTGAGCGCTCGCGTTGTCTGCATTCGCGTTGTGTGCACGGCTCCTCTTCCCAACCCTTGAGGGCTTGATAGAACCCCCCTGAGTGGAACGCAAAAATGCTGATGATATAAATGCAGTCTCCCCACTCTGGTGATTTCATCCTGATGATGTTGGTAGTTAGCCAATGAAAGCTTGATTTTTAATAAAACTGTTTTACTTTTCTACCTTATCCCAGTGTTCGGATTTCTTGTTCTGATATATATTGCATATGCTTTTTATCAGACTTTGATGAAATAATGCTGCTGGGGTGTGTGTGAAAGCCCTAATAAGCAGGCATATACATAGAATGAAGGCTACTGCTAAGCTTGTAATTCGCCCTGAGTCTTCGGAGAAGGGCGGGATATAAATGGAATTAAAATAAATAAAAAAATAAAATTAAATATTTAGGAAATTTAGAATATTTGGAATCAAAGAGGTATGTCAACATTCATAGAAACTGGTGGGAGGTTTTACATTATTTTTATTATTGTTGTTGTTGTTGTTGCATTATCTTTACAAAATAAAAATCTAACAGTAAAAATACATATTAGAATGGTGATGGTACAAATATAAGAAGAAAAATAAAGGAGGCATACCAAACTAAAAATGTCTCCATGAAAGAGGAACTCACGTTTGTGGCAAAAACCAAGGTACTAGTGAGTAGACCAATTCCTTGGAACTCCCCTTGATAAGAAGAGAATGCAAGATTAATTACATGCATGCTGAAAGCTGCTCCTTGTGAGGAGACCTCATGGCAATGATTTTCTCTGGGTTTGACCACCAGCAGACAAAGGGATCAACAACCATATTGCTCACTATCATGACAGAGACTTTTAATGGACCCTAAATTCACAAACTTCACTTTCTGATCACTTTTGGAAATTGCCTACTAACCATATTAAAGCTATTAGAGACCTTCAGAATGACAAGTTTTAAAACTAATTGTTGGGTGAGTTTATCTAAAACAGGGCTTTTCAACCAGTGGTACAGGTACCACCTGTGGTACATTGGCATCTGGCAGGTGGTACACGACCATCCTAGAAAAGTGGTAGCGGGGGAGGGGAATGAGCTGAACCAGTGGCAGCACCACACAAGCCTGAGTGAGAGATGGCTGGAGCTGCAGGGCTGTCAGGGCTCAGCAGAAGCGCCAGGATCAGTGCTTCTTTGGGGTTGTCAGGGCTCAGTGGAAGTGCCAGGATCAGTGTGAGGCTCCAGCTGGAGCTTGGCACTGATCCTGCCACTTCTGAGCCCAAAAGAAGCACCGATCAGCTGGAATGTTGCAGCATCTCCAGGGTCTTGTGATTTACATTCAGATGCTTGGCAACTGATTCATATTTATGACTGTCACAGTGTCCCAGGGTCATGTGAAGTGACCAAACCTGCTGAAACCATCCAGCAGATGGGGGAGAATAAAAACCAAACACCCACCCCCTCCCCACCCCCACTGCCAATCCTCAACAGAAATGCTCACAACAATGAAAACCTCAGACAGGAGGAAGAGCGCCGCCGGGCAGGCAGGCAGGTGTCTTGCTTGGCTGTGGCTTGGGGGGCACTTTTTTCAGTGCCATTGTAAATTTGAACAGTCACTAAGCAAACTGTTGTAAGTCGAGGACTACCTGTACTTCACCACTTTTTCTTTCTTTCTTTTTTTTTTGGTCATCAAGGTTTCGACATCTTGCTAGGCGACTGGTGGTACTCAGATGTTGCCATATCCTAAAAGTGGTACAATGGGTGAAAAGGTTGAAAAGCCCTGATCTACAACTCTGAACAAAAGGGGAAAAAATACAAGCTTAAAAACTTAAAGAATTTGGAATATGCAGCAAAATATTAAATAAGATTTTTATCTTAGAAAGTTACAAACTACTAAAGGTTCAGATAAATTTGGAATATTGATGGTGTTATAAGATTTTGGAATAAACTATAAAAAATAAACAACTAAAATGGGGACCCAGATTATTGGGGGCAATAGGTTGACTCTGTAAACTGCTTAGAGAGAGCTGTAAAGCAGTGTGAAGCAGTATATAAGTCTAGGTGCTATTGCGATTACTGTTGAAGAATATTTCTTGCTTGCCCCAACTCCTCTTCTTCCTCATTCCTTCTATCTGTGTGCTTATCTAGACCTATTGTTTTCAATTTTTTTCAGGCTATGGCCATGTTACTTTTTTAAAAAAAAAGTTCCCCTGAGTCCATGAACAAAAGACAAGCTATAGTGAGAGAAAATTAGCTGCATTTGGGCAAACCATCCAAGATCCACAGAACAACATTTGAAGAGCCCAATCCTTTCACTGCTATCCCCTTCCTCTTTTCCGTAGGAAGGCCGGTCTTCTCTTCATTCTCCTAAGGGATTTTCTACCCTAAACATAGCACTCCTGCAACTTCTAGCATAATTGCTGGCTGAAACAAGGTTGACGCATGGCCTCCTAGCAGCCAATCATATATCTTCCAAATTGATCTCATTTTAACAAGGTAGCTAACATCATTTTGTTGCTGTTGTTATTGTACTACCACAAACCAGCCCAGTGGATGTGTCAAGAGAGAATCAACGGGTGACAAAATCATGAGCCCTCACCAACTTGCAATGGAATCCCACCCCTTGTTTATACTGAATATAGTACCTTCAATTTAGTAATAATTAGAATTAATTACTTTTCAGTAACAGAAATGAGTGCCTTAAAAATGCTTTCTATTGGAACAACATACAAGCATTGGTAAATATATAGGCAAATCAATGTACAGAGTAAATCATTTCTGACATAAAACATAGCATATAGCAAGGCAGCTTTGTAAAAGCAGGCCCTACGATGAAACAGTTGCAATGATAGAGCAGGGAGGCCCATCTTAAATTCACCATTTTATCATAGAGCTCACTGGATGATTCTGGCTCATTTAAGTATTAATACCACTTTACAATGCCTTGGTAAGGCCACACTTGGAATACTGCATCCAGTTTTGGTCACCACGATGTAAAAAAGATGTTGAGACTCTAGAAAGAGTACAGAGAAGAGCAACAAAGATTATTAGGGGACTGGAAGCTAAAACGTATAAGGAATGGCTGCTGGAATTGGGTATGTGTTCTGTACCAGCCTGCTACCGGCCCTGCAGAAAAGGCAGGGACAACCCCTTTTACAAGAAGGCAAGAGGCTGGAATTACGCCTGCCAAATTTATTGCTACAAAAACAAATAGAACAAGACACAAACCAAGAAACAGGAGCTTTTCAAGCAGTTGCCTTCAGCAAACCAGCCCTCCCATGCATTCCCCCTTAAATACAGTTCAGGGCATGGCTTCTCTCTGCCTCCTTCCGAGGAGCCCCATTGCCTTCCTCTGTTTACTCCTGATTGACTGCCTCCTGCATCTGTGGGTCATCTTCATCCATGCTGTCAGGCTCACACAGCTGGGTCTGCGTCGTGACCAGATGAGAGGGGCCTGGCTGGGGGCTCTCATCAAGCTGTCCAATCCCCTCAGCAAGCTCTTCAACACCCCCCTCCTCCTCCTCCTCTGAGTCGTCCGACCCAACTGCCGAACCCACAGGCTGACCCTGAATCACAACAGTATGTTACTCTAGTTTAATGAAGAGAAGGGTGAGGGGTGACATGATAGCAGTATTCCAATATCTGAGGGGCTTCCACAAAGAGGGAGTCAAGCTATTCTCCAAAGCATCTGAAGGCAGAACAAGAAGCAACGGATGGAAACTAATCAAAGAGAGAAGCAACCTAGAACTAAGGAGAAACTTCCTCACAGAACAATTAATCAGTGGAACAACCTACCTCCAAAAGCAGTGAATGCTCCAACACTGGAAATTTTTAAGAAGAGACTGGACAGCCATTTCTCTGAAATGGTATAGGGACGTGGTGGCGAACCTATGGCACGCATGCCAAAGGTGGCCCACAGAGCCCTCTCTGTGGGCACGTGCGCCATCACCCCAGTCCTAGGCCTTCAGCTGGGTTTTATAAAACCTTTTCGCTTTAGGCCTCCGCCACTGTGTGCAAAAAAAAAAGGTTCAATCAATTTCAACTTCTCGTGGGGAAAAAAAAAGATCTCACAAAGTTGGAATTGATTGAATTTTTTAGTCCCACCCAATCTGCCGTTACCACCACAGCCACGGCTGCCCAATTGGCCACACCCACCCAAATGAGCCACATCCACCTGACACCCGATGATACATAAGTGGGTTTTGGGTTGCAGTTTGGGCACTCAGTCTCTAAAAGGTTCGCCATCACTGGTATAAGGTTTCCTGCCTGAGCAGGGGGTTGGACTAGATGACCTCCAAGGTCCCTTCCATCATCATCATCATCATCATCATCATCGTCATCGTCATTATTATTATTATTATTATTATTATTATTATTATTATTATTATTATTATTATTATTATTATTATTATTATTCTGTCAACCAAAAAAGGGTTTCTTCTCTGAAGATAAACTGAACAGGAACTCTTAAGTGTACTACCTTTAGTACCTAAGTGAAAGATGTGTTATTTATATAATCAAATCCACAAGGTCAAATCAGTATACAGCTTTTTTTCCTTTTGTTTACCTTGGGCATGAGAAAAGCATTGCAAGCCTTGTTAAAATACTAGATGCTATTTATGCAAAGCTTTGCCAGCAGAGCACATTCTTTTTTTTCCAGAATGAGGGTTTGGAAAAAGCGGAAAGTAGTGGCAATTGTTAGTATGTTAGGTGTTTATTAAGAGACAGACTGCTGTCATCTTTGCTACAACTTAGTCTGCTAAACTGTCAGAATTTCATTTACATAAATGGGTGGGAAGCTCTTTCTCGTATATGCCCAACAAACTGAAGACAAAGTGCTTGCCAGTGTTTTAATTTCTTTTTTATGTTCCGGTTAGAGAGTAAGTGGAGTGTCTTTCATCTCACAGTGTCATGAATATGGTAATATATGGAAATCACAGAATGATCATGTGCATTGCAAATCTCACATGTGTTTACTCAGAAGTAAATCCATTGAATTCAGGAGGGATTTAGTTTTGTGTATTTTCCACCGGTTTGCAATCTAAATTCAACACATCCTTTACTGAAGGGATTACTGATAAATTCAGGTCTCTTCTGTTCATATAAAATGTTTATTGTCTATAAAATGACAAGTGGCCAGATGTTCATGAAGCAGAAATCTTTCCATTGCTTGATCCTCCCAACTTTATCTTATGAAGGAATCATTCACTTTGGAAGACGTGTTCATCAAGTAAATGAACATAACACTATTTAGTTCCTTTTTCTTGTATGTGTATATAAGTGATGTGAATGTATTTGATGAATATTTTATAATAGATAGACCAAACAACACAGCTTTAAAATCCCAAATGCTAGTGTACTGCCACAAAAAAAATATTCCCTCATGTTTTTTTTTTTTCATGTTTCAAAGGTCACTGCAGGCTAGAAACTAGTGGGCTGTGAGTTCTAGTCCTGCCTTAGGCATGAAAGCCAGCTGGGTGACTTTGGACCAGGCACACACTCTCCACCCAACTCACCTCACAGGATTGTTACAGTGGAGAAAATAGGAGGAAGAAGGACTATTAGATATTGTTCATACCTTTGAGTTTTTTTATAAAAATAATAAAGGGTGGGAAATAAACAAGAAAGGGAAGGGAAAGAGGCAGGTGTTGTGGTTAAAAAACAACCACCTGCTACTTATTTTCTCAGACTATCATTTGAAGCCACTGCTTAGATATTCCTATTCGAGTAAAACAACCAAGGAATGAATGTGAGGTCATTAATAATATGTACACATTTTCTTAATGGAGGAACGCCACATTCCTTATTGTTCAGCTATTAAGTGAGTCTATGCAAGAACTTCCCCTTTACATTTCACTATATTACTAGATTTAGCGTGTGGGGGATGTAGCCTTTATTTATTTATTTGTTTTCTTTTGAGTTTCCACAGATGTTCTGTAGGCAAAATATAATGCATGCACACCCTCTAGGGGAATTTCACTGATGTTCAGTTGGAATGCCTACGGATATTCCACTGGGGCAACAGGGCTTTCCATTTTTGCTTTGAATGTTCTTATCTGCAAAATTCAGTGACCAATTCATCGATCAGTTCCTTGAACTACATCTTCATAAAAATGCATTGCCTATGTTGTATCATGACCATATTTCTATTTACAATGACTTTAAAAAGTAATGCATAAAATGATGAGGTTAGAAATATAGTAAGCGAACCCAGAATATGATCTGATCTGCTTTTCTGCTCCTTTTTCAAATAGATTTTTGTACGGAAAATTTGGGAGTTTGTTGAATCGGTATTTAAGGAAAATGTAGAAAATGAGGGTGGAGGTTGGTTTCTGAACGTTTCCTTACCAGGGTAGGTAACATCTTAAGGGGAGTTTAGGGGATGTCATTGTCAGTATTCCTCTGTTTAATCGTAGAAAATGTTTCCCAGAGTGGATCAGGAAGCCCATAAGAAGTTGCCCTTAGTTTCTAAAATGTAACAAATGATTATTTGGGAGGAGGGGTGTTTCTGGTCACTTTAACTTCTGAAAAGCCGATCTGCTGACAGCAAGTGAAATAATTCTTCCCTAGCATCTCTGGAATGACCATGGCGCTGAATAGCTAGCTGGATTTTATCCTGATTAGTGTTCATCCTCTGGGATTCAAATGAATCAGTGAAGTTCTTTTCACCATGGTAGAGTCGCAGTGGAATTCTTTTTAAATTCCCAAGTGGGATGTGTATATATAAAATGTGCTTGGAAGGCCAGAGGGGTTTTTTCCCGTTAGGGATAGAAATGAGCAGAGAAAATACAGACAGAGAAGTTATTAATAAAAGACTGAGTGAAAAGAACATGGGATTTTTTTTAAAAAAAATTAATTTTTATGCTCAGGAAACTATATATATATATAAAATATTCCTTGAAAGGAATCAAAACAAAAAACAACCCCCAGAAAGCATTTCTGAGACACCTGTTTTTTTTTAAGCTGTGACATTTCAGAAGATCAGGCAGAAGAGCTGATTCTACACGCTCAATGGCTATTATTTAAAACAACAAAAAGGCAAAATGTTTTAAGATGCCAATAGCATTCTTTTTTTTCTTTTTTTTCTTATTTCTTTCTTTCTTTTCTTTTTTTTTTTACAAATGATTACCTGGCATGTGTTCAAACCATTGAAGTTAGGGTTAGGAGGTAAAGAAAAGAAAATCATCACAAATATTCTTAATATACGTTGCTGCTTTAGAATTGTATTTTCTTTCCTTTTGGAATCTGAAGTAGTCCTTGATACAGTATGCTTATTGCATTCCTCCTTTCCGTTTATTTTGGATACAAATATATCCATGTAGGCTACTGCATAAAAATATTTTGGTCTATATATTTGTCATAATGGAGATAATTAATAAATGTTAATAATATTGATAAGATAGATAGATAACCTTTATTGTAGTTTTTTTACTGTGGGCACAATGGCACACGCTAAAAATGAAATTTAGTTGCTTGCTCTCAAAGTGTACACGTACTTAACACACATTTAAAAATACTGTATACAACATATGCGTAGACCTACACCCTTACATATAAGTAACATATAAATATTAATGTTATTATAAATACTGTAACATTTAATATCTGTGTACTCAGACCAAGTTTTCTTCAGTTCTTTACTTTATATCAGAATAGTAACAAACTATAGCATCGGTCGTGTTATTTTTCTCTTCTTTTAATATAATAAATGTTGGGGAGCGGAAATTACAGTAATTTGAAAATGAAGGTATTGCTCAGCTATCTCTATTAGGTAACCAATCCTTAGTTCATAATATGCTCAATTGAATTTAGATTGATCTGTGAATAAATTATAACCAGAACTGGCTTATTCACCTTAAAGCTTTGCTGGCTTAATGTTTCATTGTTGATTCATTATGTTGTGAGTTCTGTATTGACAGTCTAATGCTTTTTATATCTTGATAGGAACAGCTCTACTGATAGATACGGCTATCTTTAAATGAACAGGATTTAACTTATCCAGTGAGGACAAATTCATCAGTGAATGAATCCCTTGAGAAATACTAAACAAAAATCAAATGGTTACAGGAGATTTGCACAGTTCATCACAAGATTGTTTTTGAAAGTGTTGTGCAAGAGATTTGTCTTTGGATTAAAGGAGAGACTGTGTGTTATGCTAAACCAGACATGTCAAACACAAGGCCCGGGGGCCAGATCCGGCCCGCGAAGTGGTTTTATGCGGCCTGCGAAGCCATCCTGGAAACAGTGAGGGAACGGCCCCCACTGCCTTGGCCCTGGCCCAGAGACCCTCCTCCTGCCAGAGACCCTCAGATCTGTCCCACTCCTGCCCAGGCCCCCATAGGCACCCTTGATGCGAATGATGTAGAGCTGGCCATGCCCACCCAGTAGGCCATACGCACTTTAGCCACGCCCACCCAGTAGGCCACACCCACCCAGTAGGCCATGCCCACCTAGTAGGCCACACCTACCCGGCCCCCTGACGGCAACCGCAATGCTGATGCGGCCCTCAATGAAATTGAGTTTGACACCCCTGTGCTAAACCAAATTGATGAACTGGTCTACCCCATTTGATGTTGGATAGTTTCATATGATACAATTTCTGTTAGTGTAAAAATAATAAATAGAAAGGTTTCCAGTTCTAGAAATGCCTCCTACGGGTCTGAAGGTCATCCTAAGAATGATCTTTGAAGGATAGAGTACCTGCTATTGAAATTTGACCTTTCCCTATCCACATGGCTTCTCATCGAAAGGTATTATGAATACTAATGAATAACATAGATATATAGGGACACATACTGTACATACTTTATTGGTTAACAGATCTGAGCTATGGACCATTAAATTCATGATATGGATCTTGCTTCTGTTATGACTATAACTTCACTCTATGCAGTAAGGGAACAATAGTATTCATCTACTTTGCACAATCGTTTCTTATAAAGCAGGATGAGCATTAAAAAAATTCTAAGTACTCTTATTATCTACTAACTGCTACTGTGATCAGCATGCCCAGATTCCATATGTCTTACATTTTGTCTCTCAACAAAAATGTTGTTTATAATAACAAAAATATTACACTGATGTTTTACAACATTATACATTTTGACATTAAGACATTTTGAAGGTACCACTCTGTTGAACCACTTTTTTCCCAATAAAATTCAAAGCAGGCTGGCGCTAGCTTTTCAATATCTTCTTGAAAATACGATTAATCCATTTTGAAAAGAAGATATAATTGAATTGTTTTGATAGCTGCCAGTACATCAGATGGTCTTTGAAGATATTTATCCTGTTTATTTAGGCTGCAGCTGTTACTGAAAGCAAGTGTAATAAAACATCCAAAAGTAATTTTTTGAAGTCTAAAGCCAATAAATATTTGGAGGATTGGTAATAGGTGGCAGAGATTCCATCATATGATTTCAAAATTAAGGGTGTCTTCCGTTGTGCTTTGCATTTTACTTAATGCCTGCTGAAGTTATACAAACAAAGGCAGGAAAGGCACATAATAGTCTGTAAACTCTCTCAAGATCAAAGCTAGACCACCAGAATGAAGTGAGAGAAACAGGAGCCACAACATAAATCAGTAAGCTGTAAAACAGCCAGAATGCCAAGGTAACTAGATAAGAGAAATTCAAGGAGCAAGGATTTATAATGGTAGAATTCCAGCAGCCTAACTGAACTCTTGAAGATATTTTTATAGCCGATGCTCGTCTTACCTCTACTGCGTTTCGATTGGTTGTATTTTAAGTAATTTCAGGCAGTCTGATACTTTCACTCATGTAGGTGTTCCGGATTGTTCCAGCTCAATGGCAGAGGCCAAGTATTGTGCTGGTATTCTGCTCAGTTGTTCTTAAATACAGTAATCATTCTTGTTAAGCCTTTCCTTATTTAAATATACTTCAGCTATAACAGGAACTGCTTGTCTATCCTCATCACTGTTGGAAAAGCCATTGCTTCCTAAACAGCTTATTTTTTGTCAATATTCATCTAAATCAGACTAATGCATGGCTCTTAGATTTCGTAGTGGTCTGGTGCATGATGAAGTTAATACTGAAACATTTTATAGAATTCTTCCTTCTTTGGGATTTTTTTTCTTTCTTTTCTATTTTCCTTTTTTTTTTAAGAAGTTGATGAGATTTTGTTTAAACCTAAGTAGGAATTCAGGTAGCGGTAAAAATTTGTTTCAAAACACCTGATTCTCATTCAATGGAAGCTTTGATATGTGCATTATTTTGCATAAACTCACTTCATTTCTCTCTCTGTGGGCAAAATACAGTTTTAACTTGCTTGGATTGTCATGAGATTATTAATAATAAACAATAAAAGTAAATTTCAATGTGAACTGTTGGGTGAGAAGACAGGAATTAGACATAGGCTTCTTGTCAGTGCAGGAAATGTGTATTTAATACGATACATCAAGTTATCTTGAAAGTGATAGTGAGTTGCATTAAATGACTATGAAATTGTTATTTAACTTGGCTTACTTAGTTTGATTAAATATTTCCAGATAGTAAAAAGGGAGATGAGGTTGTCCCACAGTATGTTCCATTTTCAAGGAAGAAGCCAAAACTAACAACTTGTTTGGATTCATAACACTATTTTGTAGATCAAATATCATGATTACCTTCCTGAGTTGAAGCTGGCTTTATCCAGTTGACATATTGTCATTATCTGTGGGCACTGATGTGTTCAGAAATTGGAACCAGCATTCTGGCAGTATTTGAAATTTAGCATTCTTCTCCATTACTGCATTATGTGAAAGCAAGACCACAGGCTAAAGATTAAGCTCAGTGAGGTCAAACAGTGAAATTAATAAAATTAGCACTTTCTAGAGTTTGCATCGAACTTACTACTATTATATTAACATATCCAATATCCCTCTAACTGCCATGTCAAAATAATCTAAGACCGTGCTTTATAAAGTTTTGTGGCAAATCCATTTGCTGTAAGGAGAAGAAAAAATAAAATACTGAGTAAATGTGTTTCTACAGCATATCTATTCATTGAATTCATTTTCCTGCTAATATGAAAATAAACATGTGTCATTTTTCATTGTAGAAGTATTTATTTATATATACAAGACTTTTATAAATGTACAACTTCAGAACTTCCAACTCTGAAATGTACTGCATAAAATGTATGAACATATTGTTCTGTAGGATCATTTTTACACCGTTACACTTACCAGTTTCCTGCATCCCAAATCTTGCAGTCTGTACTGTATATTTTTACCATGACTGGGATAATGCAAAAATCTCAGTAATACTTCAGTTTGTAGCTAAAACTAGGGAAAAAATAACACATTGAAAAACTTTTCAGAATTATGTAAATGAAGCATGGTGACAAAAAAGAAAGGAATAGTCCGGGGAGCGTATCTGAATATTAAAGTTGTAATCTGTGGAAGCAATTTGCTGGAAATATAGGTGCCTAGCCAAAAGGATGTCTAGTTACAAAATGTGTCTTGTTGTGTCCTTTCATATTTGCATCATAACATTACATAAAAATATGGAAAGGATGGAAATTGTAGCATTGAGGCAACTCATAGGACTATAACCTTGGCACGTGCCTGTTTCTATTATTTTGGAATGAGAATGCTTGTTAGATATATGGGCAAGTGTAAGGCAGAAAACAGCCACTACCTCTTTACTTACCTGTCAGCTCTCCTGATGGATGGAATTAACAATATGATTTGAGGCTGATGATCAATACCTCCCTATAGGAAGAATAGATGTCCTTATAAATCCACACATATCTGAGGCAGATGGGCAGTTAAGAAATATGAAAAATAAATAAATACTTGCATAAATAAATAAATAAATAAATAAATAAATAAATAAATAAATAAATAAATAAAGAAAGAAAGAAAGAAAGAAAGAAAGAAAGAAAGAAAGAAAGAAAGAAAGAAAGAAAGAAAGAAAGAAAGAAAGAAAGAAAGAAAGTAAACAAACAAACAAACAAGTAAGTTGCTTTTCTGGATCCATTTCACTTGATCTTTTGGCAAGATATAGTTCTGAAATTATTTTAGTCATCTTCATAGCCCTAAATCAGAATCAGAATAGAGCTGGAAGGGACTTTGGAGGTCTTCTAGTCCAGCTCCCTATATAGGAGATCCTATACCATTTCAGACAAGTGACTGTCCAGTCTCTTAAAAACCTCCATTGATGAAGCACCCACAACATCTGAAAGTAAGCTGTTCCACTGGTTAATTGTCTGCTGTTAGGAAGTTTCTCCTTAATTCCAGATTGCTTCTCTCCTTGATTAATTTCCATCCATTTTCTCTTCTCCTGCCCTCTGGTGCTTTGGAAAATAAATTGACCCCTTCTTCTTTGGGGCAACCTCTCAAATACTGGAATACTGCTATCATGTCCCCCCCTCCTCCAGTCCTTCTTTTCTCTAGACTAGCCAAACCCAAATTCTACAACCATTCTTCATATCTTTTTGTCTCCAGGCTCTTAACCACCTTAGTTGCTCTTTTTTGTACTTTTTCCAAACTCTCAACATCTTTTTTGTAATGTGGTGACCAAAACTGGATACAGTTTTCCAGGTGTGGTCTTACTAAGGCTTTATAAAAAGGTACTAATACTTCACGTGATTTTGATTCTATGCCTCTGTTTATACAACCAAGGATTGTATTAACTTTTTTGGTTGCTGCCACACACTACTGATTTATGTTTAAGTGATTGTCCACTAGGACTCCAAGCTCCCTCTCACAGTTACTGTTTTTGAGCCATGTTTCACCTAATCTGTACTTGTAACTTTGGTTTTTCCTGCCCAGGTTTAAACCTTGCTTTTCTCCACATTAAATTTCATTTTGTTGGATAGGGCCCATTGTTCAAATCTGTCAAGATCTTTTTGGATCCTGAGTTTGTCTTCTGGGGTGTTGGCTATTCCTGTCAGCTTAGTGTCGTCTGCAAATTTGATGAGTTCCCCTTCTGTTCCCTCATCTAAGTCATTTATGAAGATATTGAAGAGTATTGGGCCTAAGACAGAACCTTGTGGTAACCCACTGCTTACTTCCCTCCATGTAGAGTTGTACCATTAAGGACTACTTGTTGAGTACAGTTTGTCAGCCAGTTACAAATCCATCTGGTGGTGATGCTGTGTATCCCACATTTTTCTAGCTTATCAAGAGGTAGGTTGTGGTCTACTTTGTCAAATGGAGACTGCTTTAGAAAGAAGGTTGTAGTTTATTGAAGAGAAGAGCCAGACAGAAATGTGGCTCTGGGAAAGCTGACTGCATGTAGCTGGGAATGGGGTAGTTTTATACCTTCTTGTGCTTTTGTGTTTGGAGTTGTTCCTGTTTGAGCCTTTGTATTTCCTGTGTCATGTACTTGGACCTGAGTCTGATTGGGCCCTTTTTGTATTCTGATGGTGGTGGGTTAACCCTATTATGTCCTAAAGGTCATGTCTTTAGAGTTTGGGTGGGGCATGTAGATTTTAGGGGTCTTTGTCTTCCTAATCTCATCAGTTTCCAGCCTCCTGGCTCCAACCTTTTTGAATAGGATTGTCAAATCTGCATTTCTACACACCTGCCCTCTGCCTGGGGTGGAGAGGAGCTGGTTTCTGGGGGCTGGTTTCTGTCTTTTAAGATTTTCTTTCTCCATTACTGTATTCCTTTGGGAAATATAATATTCTGCTTTTTAATATTCTCAAAATATTTCTTTCTCTGGGGGAGGGAGTGCTGTCCTCCCACAATACTTTAAAAAGGAGTGTGGATACTTGATTAGTTAGCAAAAATTACATGCGGCTCTTTAAAAACAAATTTTTAAAAAATCCTGAAGCACAAAGAGAAGAGATTGGCTTAGCTTTCAAATCCTCAATATAATATGCCTACAACTAAAAACCTGGGATGACTGTAGCAATAATTACATAATTACATACTTCCTGTTTCTCATAGAAACTTCCCAGCTTTGGCCCCTACCTTGAGCAACGAAAGAAGATAATAGCCGAAAATAAGCTGAAACTCAAAGGACCAAGCAACCTCCTTCCCCAGATTGAGAGAAAGTGTTTTGCTCCAAAGAAGCCCATCCCGGCAGTGAAGGTAAGAATAAGTGAAGAGCATCCTTCTCAAAACAAGGTTTTTGCATTTATCATTGTATTTCGTTCTGTGGGTGTGTGGCTGGTGCGTCAATAATCTTGTATACATAATCCCCAACTTTACTTAATCACTGTGCAAAGTTACAGCAGAACTGAAAAAGGGTCCTAAGACTTACAGCCCCATCACCGCATCCCCAGAGTCAGAATTTGGGTGCTTTGCAACTGCCTTGTACACACAATGGTTGCAGTATCCCAGGATTGCCACATGCGAACCTGGCTTCCAACTGGCTTCCAACAAGCACAGTCAATGAGGGAAGAACTTGGACTTGCTTAACGACTGCATGATTTACTTAACAACTGCAGTGATTTGTTTAATAACTGGTGGCAAAATAGTTTGAAGTTGAACACAACTCATTTAACAATCACCTTGCCAGGAGGGAAAATTCTGGTCCCAGTTATGACCATAAATCGAGGACTACCTGTAGATTCGTACTGACTAAAGTTACTAAAATTCATTGTTTCTGTGTTTAGGTCACTATTTAGGTGACTAGAAATTGATATTTGTATTAGGCTCACATGCAGTAAAACAGAGGTCCCCAACCACTGGTCCGTGGACCAATACCAGGCCACAGCATGCCAGCAACTGGTCCACACAAACAAGGAAAGCCCCATCTGTGTGATGCAGGCAGCACACAAAACCACACCCCCTCTGGTCTGCAGAAAAACCTCTCTCCATGTAACCGGTCCCTGGTGCCCCAAAGGTTGGGGACCTTTGCAGTAAAATACCAAAATCAAATTTATGCTTAAAATAAACTATATATATATAGTTTATATATATATATGTATGTATGTATATATATACATACATACATACATACATACATACATACATACATACATACATATATATATATATATATATATATATATATATATATATATATATATATATATATATCACTGTAGTGTGGGTTTCTATTTCCAGGGAAGCTAGATTAATTTATACAAGCATTGTGTGTTGGCCTCAGATGGAACAGAAGATGACCTGTGAAAGTGGGTCTTAAGTTTTTTGTGTTGTGTGATCCTTGACATTTTTCCCTTATGCATTTTCCCATGTTGTAAAAGGAATAGTGACATGTGACCATTGTCTGGTTGTGTATCATTGTACTTCCTCTCTCAGCTGCTAGTAATTTACATATTATTGCTATTCCAAAGAATAGTTTTCTGATACCACTGTATCTTCGTGTCTTTTCTCTGTGTACATGAAAACATTCTTTGCACATGAAAACACCAAACAAATATTGTCCTTTATTTATTTTGAGAGGGCTTGGTGCTTTCAAAGGCATTGTCACCTTAGGGTTTTTACAGTTTTCTTTTCTTTGCAGGAAAAAAAAATATTGATGAAATCATCAGGGAGAGAAACACCTGCAGTTTCACTGAGGGCTAACTTTGCCATGGCAGATGAAACTGAGAATTGAGAAAAGATATTGAGGAGAAGTGAAAGAGCAGATAAAGACAAATACACACACGGGGGGGGGGGAGAGAATGAGCTAGGTTTATATTTGGCATTTTTGCTATAAATAGAATTGAACAATTAGATGAGCATGTAAGCAAGATTCAAATTTTAAAAATAGAAATAATACTTTTAAAAGAATAACCGCTGGTTTGTAATCAAGGATCAGCCCAATAAAATAACAGCCAAAATAAAGGAAATCCATGAATCAGCAAGGAAAATAGTTTCAAAACACCAGCATTCCAACAGCATTCCTGTCTTTTACATCTATATTTATTTATTTATTTATTTATTTTAATTCCATTTATATCCCGCCCTTCTCCGAAGACTCAGGGCGGCTTACAAGCTTAGCAGTAGCCTTCATTCTATGTATATGCCTGCTTATTAGGGCTTTCACACACACACCCCCAAGCGGCATTATTACAAAGTCAGCTTATTGCCCCCAACAATCTGGGTCCTCATTTTACCTACCTCGGAAGGATGGAAGGCTGAGTCAACCTTGAGCCTGGTGGGATGCGAACCTGCACTAATTGCAGGCAGCTGGTGTTACTTAAGGAGGCATTAGTCCACTGCTCCACCAAGGCTCCATCTCTTCTTCAGGAATTCCAAGCGGCTTAGTTGCACTTGCCTTTATTTTATCCATATATCACAAGTCCTGTAAAATAGGCTAGATTGGGAGAAAGTGGCCCTCACTTTCTATTGCTAAAGGCAAATCTGAACATTGTTCTTCCCCATCCTGATGTAGTACGTTGACTACTACAGCACACTGATTTTTCAGTGTTCAATATTCTTATGAATAAATATGCTATCTAATCACCATCACTACTTAAAAATTGAGCCAGGATGGGTAGGGAAATTACTGTAATACCTATTGATTAAGTTTGTTCCTTGTGAAGGATTATTTTTAAATCTAATTATTTTATTGACTATCTGTATTAAGTGACCCTGACCTCATTTCCCACCTAACAGGTTGTACAATATAATTTTTCTTTTTTGTTTTTTTTTAAAAAAAGCTGAATGAGACCAACAATTTATCTAGCCCACCATTCCAACCAGAAACATTTTAAGAAGCTGACAAATATGAACAAGAAGATGATCATCCTTGTCCATTTTTGGTTCTCAGCAGCTGGAATTTAATTTATACTGCTTATGTGGCAGAAAAAAGAATATAGCCACCAAGACTAAAATCTATTCATAGACCTCTCCCTTAATGTGTCTGGTTCTGCTTTATTTCTGTGCCCCAAGTCAGGCCTGACTCTTGCGGATTGCCTGAACTAGTCCCCGCGGTTTTCTTGCCAACTTTTTCAGAAGTGGCTTGCCATTATCTTCTTCCTCGGGCTCCAAGAGAAGGAGAAGTCCAAAATTACTCAACTGTCCCCAAGGTAGGAGTCCTGTGGGTCGGTCTGCGTGTACCTTCAGGTCAGTGTTGACTCCTGGCAACTGCCTGCATGGGTCCCTGCAGATTTGGGGAGTGAATGGCCCAAGAATAGCTGACTTCATGCCTAAGGCAGAACTAGAACTCACAATCTCCCAATTTCTAGTTCAATGCCTTAACCACAATACAGGCTCTCTTTAAGGCAGGGCTGACTCATGGTCTTCTGGTTTCTAGTCTGATGCCTTTAGCCGTTACCTCGAATTGGCTTTCTGTCCTGGTTTTAAATCATCTGTCATCACATGTAACTGTAGGAAATTTCACAGTTTAACTGTGTGGAGAAGCAGATACTTTTATTAGTCCCAAGTTTCAAAATATATAGTTTTAGTGAGTGAGAACAATGAGCCCTAATACTGTAAAAGGCAAAACACCAAAAGCGTCCTTGTTTTCACATCCCTACTCTGTCTGTACATTGCCTTTTGTTCTTTAAGCTTCTCAGCTCTCCATTTTTGAGGTTTCCACAAATTTCGCCTAACCATATTTTTTTGTCTGATTGGTTCTATTTCTTTCCTCCGGAGCCGCGGGTTGCAGACCTGTGTCCTAGCCCATTCACTCTTTCCTTCAGAAATTGTTTGCAGTGCAGTTTTCATCTGTTCTCTCTGTAAAAAACAAAGTAGTTCAACGTTTTTCTTTCATATTGATCACTCACATTTGTATTTAATCCATCTGAATCATTCTAAACCCTCTCCCTTCTTGTTTTATTATTTCTTAAGTAGCCCGTTTCTACTGTGTTCAGCTTATTATTATTATTATTTTTATGTTTCTTCGGATGTACCCAACACTTACTTCCATATATCACAATGGGCAGGGCAGCATTCGTTCCACAGTCCTTTTTTCTGTTCTTAACAAATGTTTTGTAAATATTATATCAAAATCCATGAAAATCATCTGCTTACTCTAATTTCCCCCCGTGTATGTACAGTATATTTTGCAATTGATTACTCCATTTTATTTTCCACTTTAGACTCCTTCCGTAAACATTTTTCCTACTATGTACTTTTGATACACCAATTGTGTTTACTTCAGACTAAAAAATTCCAGACATGATCATGTTTCTTATCGGGTAATTTCTGTAGCCCATTAATCATCTTGGTTGCTCTTCCAGCTCTATAATACTATTTTGCAAGTGTGGTGATCAACAACACACAAATGCTGATTGTGGTGTTCCGGGATAAAAAAGGAACCAATCCTCCTATATCAGTATTGTTTTGCCAGCTTAGTGACCAGCTCTCCAAAGATGGAATCACCATAAAGTTATGCATACTGCCACACTTGGAATCATTAGAAATGATGGGGATGTATTTAAAGGCATTGCTGTACTCAGCTGTTTTATTTTCTGTTCCCTTTTGTAATCATTCTAAGAATAATTACATCCTTAGATCATGGTGCACTACAAATCATTTCAAAAATATGTCGAACTGGGCCTTGGAGTCAAAACAGAAAACTTTTATTATGCACATCTTACATATTGCCCACTAAAAATTTTTCCCCTCTCTGACCCATAGTCCAACTTGTACCCCAGCAGCTAGAAAGCTAGATTGATGGCTATTTAAAACAAGGGCCTTTTAATTAGCAGCATCCTGATTGTAGTGCTCCCTCGGGGACAAAAATGAGGTCCATCCAAATTCACTTTTCAATATTGTTTTTGTGAGTGTGGTAACCAGAACTACAGAATAAACAAGCTTTCTTATTTTAATGTTGTTCTGAAGGCATATTAAACGACTTTGGCTCCCTTACTCCTTGGATTTACGGTGAGCTTTAATTGTTTTTATTGTACATAGCCCTGGGCACCTGATAGGTGAGGAAGAAATTTATAAATGCAATAAATACATTAAATAAACTGCCTTTAGTTGCAAAGAATCTACATGAATAATACTGGAGAATTCTACTTAAAAATACCAGCGCAAAATTGAAAAGAAGACTGCAAAGAAAATGTTTACAGTTATTATTACTGTTGTTGGTTGCTCAGTGAGCCAGATGCCTAGACTAGGGAACCCCAATCCCTGGGCCACGGCATGCCACCAATTGATCTGCACAGACAAGGAAAGCCCCATCCACAGGATGCAGGCAGCACACAAAACCCTCCAGTCCACAGAAAAATTTCTCTCCACATAACTGGTCCCTGGTGGCCAAAAGGTTGGAGACCTCTGGCCTAGACTGTACTTTTAGCCACCTGTCAAGTCCTTCCCAAGAGTCTGGGACAGGCAGATGTTATTTGATGCTGTTAAAGGCAGTGGTGGGATTCAGCCAGTTCGCACCACTTCGGCAGAACCAGTAGCTAATTTTTTGTTGCCCAGGCCCAGAATAGACTTCTGGAAGCGGCATCCACCCAGAGAACCAGTTATTCACATATTTGAACCCAGTGCTTTTTTTATAAAAGAAAAAGGTGCCGGAACTCACACATGTCATACAACCCACCTTGCCTACCCTACAAGGTTCCATCCAAAAAAGGTGCCGGAACTCCGTTCTGAGCGTTCTATGAGAAAAAAAGCCCTGTTTGAACCCCACCACTGGTTAAAGGTATCTCGCCAGATGTAAGCTGTTCCAAGTAAAGCTGCCTTTTGTAATTGACTGGTGGTGATTTTGTCAGTGCTGATGGTGTTCACATGATGTTCCAGGTGTTTTGGGATTGCACCCAAGTCACCTAATATCGGGTTCTTGTCTGTTTGTATTCTAAAGTCCCACTTTACCTTCTTCATTTTCTTCTATTTTGTCTATGGTATATTGTGGTCCCATCAGTTCTTGCTTGCAAGCAAATGGTATTTCTTGCAGATATTCCAATGCACTATTGTTTCAATTTGTACTGTTTGTGCAATATTATTATTGTTGTGGTGGTGGTGGCGGTGGTGGTTAGATGTATACCTGTTAGGCATGCTTGAGGAAGTCAAGATTTACAAATTTCATTGCCTCCCAAAATAAGCTGCACGTGTCAGCTGGTCATAGATGTAGTATAGTCTCAACTAAAAGGAAAAAAAGAAAAAAAATACTTGTTTAAAGTGAACTGAATAGAATGCATGTTTCGAAAAAGCATTTTATAGAACATACTGTATCTTTTAAGAATGAATTTTGTTTGACTTTGTATTCTGTCTTCTGGGCAAATACATGGAAAGTTTGTGCAACTGATTCATTGACAGCTATTACATTCTGTCAACGTGTAGATTGTCTCACTCATGGAACCAGTTACAAACATTCCAAAATATTTTATTTTCTCTTAAATAAACTCCTTTTCTCCGCTGCCTTTAATATCATTCTTTGGGGCCATCATGGCTTTTGTTCTGCCAAATACAATCTCTTTCATAAGTGGAGGATTATCAGTTTTCAGATATGAAATGGAGCTAGTGGAAGTTACACCCTACCTAGATAAGCAAGCAAAATCAAGTTGGACAGGTTTCTATTGACATTAGGAAACTGATAGAAGGATTGAATGTGACTAAAAGGGATCAAGATCAGATTCACCGTTAAGATTGACTTACGGGATGGACTAAAGCATCTTGCCAAAGGGAGAAATTGCCAAGAGGAGGGGTTTCTACTACTGCCAAGGAGCAGTTTTATGCTGTGCATCTGTGCGTGTTTGTGTCTGTGTGTGTAAAATAGATAGGTAAGTAGATAGATAGATAGATAGATAGATAGATAGATAGATAGATAGATAGATAGATAGATAGATAGATAGATAGATAGATAGATAGATAGATAGATAGATAGATAGATAGATAGATAGATAGATAGATAGATAGATAGATAGATAATAGATAGATAGATAGATAGATAGATAGATAGATAGATAGATAGATAGATGATAGATAGATGATAGATAGATAGATAGATAGATAGATAGATAGATAGATGATAGATAGATAGATAGATAGATAGATAGATGATAGATAGATAGATAGATAGATAGATAGATAGATAGATAGATAGATAGATAGATAGATAGATAGATAGATGATAGACAGACAGACAGACAGACAGACAGACAGAGTCTGCAGTTGCTGTACAATTAGTTGCCAAGATCCTATGGTCTTTCTATCACATCTTAATTATTCTGTGTTACAAGGTGCGGGAGGGAGGGAGGGAGGGAAGAATGAAGGAAAGGAAGGAAGGAAGGAAGGAAGGAAGGAAGGAAGGAAGGAAGGAAGGAAGGAAGGAAGGAAGGAAGGAAGGACGGACATGTGCCAATCCACTATCACTGTTCTGGAAAAATACAACCCTGCAATGCTGTCTCATACTGAAGGTGGGTCAGACTTGATCCTGGCCTGCCTTCAGACATGGCCACATATTCGGTGCAAAACACCAATAGAAACATGCATTCTTTTCAGAGGTGAACAATTTGTGTTCCATTTATCAATCTAACCTTTTTTTTTCTTCTTACTATCTCCCAATAATTCTGAGTATTGGAATGATGTCAGGTTTTTGTCTATATGTTATTTCTCCTGAATACGTGTCTCAGAATTACTAGGGAGTTGCTGTAAGGTGACAAACATTGGAACATTCTCCTTAAACAGCAGCAAGTGCTTTTTCACTTTTTCCTATATTTCGAACTGATGAACAATAAACACTTAGCCAGCATTAATTTCTCCACTGGAGTGTTCTTTGTCACCACACTTCATATTATTACCTTATTATCTGATTTTTCATGACATTTAGAGTTTACTTTGGTTTTCTTAGTTTCATAAGCTCCTTAAGTAACACCAGCTGCCTGCAATTAGTGCAGGTTCGAGTCCCACCAGGCTCAAGGTTGACTCAGCCTTCCATCCTTCCGAGGTAGGTAAAATGACCCAGATTGTTGGGGGCAATAAGCTGACTTTGTAATAATGCCGCTTGGGGTGTGTGTGAAAGTCCTAATAAGCAGGCATATACATAGAATGAAGGCTACTGCTAAAGCTTGTAAGCCGCCCTGAGTCTTCGGAGAAGGGCGGGATATAAATGGAATTAAAATAAATAAATAAATAAATAAATAAATAAATAAATAAATAAATAAATAAATATTTATGTTTTTCTTCTCCATTTTGCCATATGAGTTATTTATTTCTTCGCCCATCCCTTTCTGTGTTTTCCAAACTGTTTTTCTTATAATTTCATTTAACCCTCTTGAGGATCAGTATAACTTGCTTTGCCAGTTTAATAATGTTGTCATTCCATCCACCAAAATGTTCTTTGATTCCTTTCCTCTGCCAGGCTCTGTAAAGATGACCTGTTCATTGGTGAATCGTATGACCCAACTTTGTTCATTTTAGCAGTACAATATTATGTGCCCTTACAAATCTAGATCATCCCATTCCTACACTTAGTCAGCCTCAACTTCTTTTCACCTTTGCATCCTATTTTTTTAATCTTTGTCCAGATTGAATTCATGTTAGGATGTGAAAATAAAGGTGCTCACAAATAATCATATAAAGTTACATTTAGTTTTACATCAAGTATT
This sequence comes from Vipera berus, assembly GCF_964194415.1. Lineage (NCBI taxonomy): Eukaryota > Metazoa > Chordata > Lepidosauria > Squamata > Viperidae > Vipera > Vipera berus. The sequence goes on from NC_138204.1 coordinate 86,698,000, forward strand.
TTGAATTTTAAAATAATGCTAGGGGATTTCTAGAAGCCTGGCACTCTGACAAATTAGTCATCAACAGACACATAGTCATAAACAACATCTACATGGTGTGCAAAAAGAAGATCAACAATTCAAAAAGGAAACAAAAAGATCACAACACCTTCCCACAAACAATCAACACCCAGATGAGCATAGATTAATACCAAGATTAACATCAGACCAACAACTGAGGGACCCCTCACTTCAAATATTCTGTTTGACTGCTGTGTGAAGTGAATTTTAGAAATTCCGTAGTAGGATCACACAAAAAAAAGAAAGGGCAGAAATATTTAAAGGTTTGGTCCACTTGGAACCTGGAGAAAGTAAACATGAGTCTTATCAGAAAGGAAAGTATATCTGCAGGCTCTGAAATGAATTCAAAGTTTTACCCAAAGGAAATGTGATCAGGTTCTTGCTTTGCCCAAAGCAGCTGAGAATTTTGGAAGGGATTAGTGGGATAAAACAGTTGTTCCATTTGCTATCACCTATTTCGTTTGTCATTGGACTAGAGCAGGAAGCGCGCAGAACGTACATCAAGAGAGACAAGGTGTTTGGATTTCCAGTAGTTCATATGTGCTGTAGATAATTGATTCTAGCCTTACTCTTCTCCGCTACTGCCTCTCATGACTAAAACTTAATTTCTTGTAAACAAACAGATAGACCCAGAAGGTTAGTATTTCTCTTCCTTTGGACTAGAACACATCATCAATTGTCACCTATCATAATAATACCTTACATAGTATAATTTCAACTATTCTACATCTCCCTCTGTCTTTTTCTATCTCAGACATTATCTGTTTCCACCTCTGTTCGTGTGTCATTCTTCTCAGAATCAGTCACGGCTGCACCTTCTGAAACAGCATCCCTCCAAAGATATGAATGGTACCCACTCTCTTGTGTATGCCCTACCTCCTTAAAACCTGGATTAGGTTCCAGACCTGTGTTGGGAGAAGTGGAAGAGGTTCTTGTCATGCTTTCGTTTTGTTTTGTTTTGTTTTGTTTGGGTTGTTTTTAGTCCTGGATGTCTTGTTTGGTTTTGTTTATATTTTTAATTATTTTAACTTAGTATTATGTTCTGTCAACTGCCTAGCCTCCACTGAAGTGAGGAACTACATGAAATCTAGATGGTGTTGCTGACAATGATAATATGATTCCATTTTAGAATGGGCATTCCATGGTCTCATATATACACTCTTCATTAAAAGTAATTCTATTGAATACACTGCATATACAGTTCAATCCAGTTTGGGATACATGTTAAATTTAGGAGTTAGAATCCTCATACGCAGAAGGAAGTCTGCATTGGTTTCCATATTGATCGTCTTATGTTGAGTTCCATTACCAGAGGGTGGAGTGGGGGAGAGAGAAAGGGGTTATTTGGATCCTGTCATTTTGTTTTAATGCAATTTTCATAGATGTGTGTGTTTTTTTTTTTTTTTGCATTAATTGTCATGTTTTATGGTTTTCTAATCAGGACTTGTATACTTTATTAAGTTAGCATTACAGATGTTTTATTGCTTTGCATTTTTCCTATGAAATGGCTTTTGTACTAGTTTTTCCCCCTCTTCTTTCTCATTATACCATCTTTCCCAACCTGGTGTTTTCCAGATAGATGAGGGCATTAAAAAGAACTTTTTTATTTTATTATTTGACTTTATTGTATGGCTTCAATGTATCTGTGTTCTCAAAGGTGTTAGAATCTATTTGGCTTTTTCACAAAGTATGTTATTCTTCAGAAGAATCAGGTCCCCTTTTTCCTCTTTGGTCGTAACTTAGGTGCCATCCATCTTTCTTACAGTCAGGCATTTTCCCCTCCCCTCTTTTTTTCTAATTTGCCTTCCCCCATTTCTGTATTGCTGTTGATTAATAACTGCCTGACATATCTAATCTGCAAATCTTTCATTTTCCCAGATATTGTGCTACACACCAAAATAGCTCTTTTCATTTTAAAATGAACAATACGACTTTTCAGGCAGATGTGTGCTCCTTTTGAGTATGTCTTTGGGGAGATATAATACAAGGATCCTGTTGTAGCCTGGATAAAAGGACTCCTCTTAATTTATGCTCTGGTCTCCTGGGTTCACAGTATTTGACAATGTCACAAAACAAGACAATAACCTTGCTAGTAAACCACATCAGAATAATGGGGGAAATGGGGGGAGAGGTCTTGTCTGGGAATTGAATTTTAGCTCTCCATTTAAAGTTAATATCTTGGGGTTACTTCACCTATTTCCTTAGACTTTTTCACTAGTGGAATCCTTTCTAATTTCTAAAAGATTTTATGATCAGATTCTTCTTTCTCTCCTTTTTGGGTTATTGGTAAATTTCTAAGGTGATAGATGTGTAATATACCTCTGGGCTATGAGATCGCCTGCAATATTTGGTTACATTATCTCTTGTACTATGCAAAAGTCTGTGGGTCATTTTGGCAACTGTGAGGTGAATTTTTTTTTAAAAAAAAAAAGACATTGGGGAGGATCATCTGGAGCCATTTGTTGTGGGGGGTGGGGAGGAGAAATCCCAATAGGACTGGTATTTTACTCGCAAAAATATTCCTGGAATGATGCTAAATGATGTTGCTAGTTAATTTGGCTGCAGTTGTAAGCTGTGGAAGTTGGAAGAACAAGAGCAAGTGCCATCACTCAACACATAGGTTCTCATCCTCCCACTTTTATATTATGATGAACATCTCTTTTTTCCCTCTCCCTGTTTCAAGCCAAACATCTGGTTCACTTTTAATTCACAATACACTTTCTTGGAGGCCTGCAAGGCATAGATTGGCAAGATCTACAACTAGCATGTGATATCTAGCATGTGATATAAATCTACATAAGCTTAAATTATTAAAAAACCCCTTCTTGTCCTCACCCATTTTTAACCAATGGAACCAGCATCAATTCCTTCCTTCCTTCCTTCCTTCCTTCCTTCCTTCCTTCCTTCCTTCCTTCCTTCCTTCCTTCCTTCCTTCCTTCCGTCTTCCTTCCTTTTCCCCCCACTTTTAAAGGACTTTGGTGTGCTGCAGGGCAATATCCTCTGGAGAGGCAGAATTTGACAACAGCTCATAAAAATGGGTAGTAAAATTTGTCAGAAATTTTGCAGGTCCTTCTCTCTACACTGCTTTATTCAAATTAAACCTATATCCTTAGCTCATCCTATTAACATAGGAATCCTTGGATTATGAGAGAAGACTTGGATACAATACAGGCAAGGCCCATATTTAATTGCCTTCAAATATTTGAGCTGAATCCAAGAGTTGCAGTTAAACATTTCCATCACTTCGGTTTAAGGCTGAACTTATGGAAGGCCAAAAGGGTTGGGGCGGATCTCAATTCAAGAGGCTCGAGATGTTCCAGAGAGTGGGAGCCATGGTAGGAAAGGTCCTTCTGCTGGACACTGCCAAGTGGAATTCCTTGTCCAATGTAGTCCACATCATGCCTTTTCAATTATAACCAGTGGACTGGGCTGATACCATTGGGATGAGATAGTTCCTAAGGTTCTTTATCTTGATATGTCACCAATATAAAGTGCCACTGGTGAAAATGTTTAATATCATTATATTGCAGTTTCATTGTACACTTTTTGTGTACAGTATACTTTTTTGTGAAGTATACTGTCTTATTGTCCAGTTCAATTAGAATGTTGCCATTTTTGGAAGCAGTCCTGTGTTTATCTTAATTTATAGTTTGTCTTGAGCTTGAGAATTGGACAGTATCCAGCACAGCATGGCAACAATGGCTGAAATAAAATGATTCCATTCCACGATTTGAATATACTTCTTAACCATCACTACCATCCCGATCTGTAGAGCACTGACAAATTAAAAATCTATTTGAGTTCTATTTTCTCTTCTGCTTCTGTTTTCCCAGAAGCTAAACTGTTTTGACTATGGAATTAGATCATTACCATCAAAACTATCCACTGGCTTTGGTTTTGTTCACACACCTGATAGCCCTACTGACAAAAGATGAGCCACACAGATGTCACCAAGGGCAGAATTAGGAAGCAATAGCATAACAGAGGTCTAATTAAGGGCAAGATTTGGCCGGTGGAATTCTCATTACTGAACTTAATGCACCAGTCAGAAAGAACACAGCTTGACTATCAGCAGAACTGGATTACCCTCATAGTGAGTTGGCAATTAGGAAAATATCATTGTGCTTGTAAATTCAAGCACTGTAATCCAGAGGAAAACAAGATAAGGCAAATATAAAATTCCACAGTGCCATCTTACAATATCTGCCTTTCAGCAGACACTCAAAAAGAGATATTTTAGGAGAGAGAAAGAAAGCAAGAAAAGGGGATCCAGCAAATTAATCTCAGTGCATATACTATTTTATTCCTAGAGCTGTTTTACTAATCCAAGGAGAATGCTCTAAGGAGGATTAGAGGGCCATAAAAGAGTGTACCTACAAAGCATTTTCTGTTACCTTTGTTGTTGTTATAGCTACATAACTTGTTTACCTGCTACTTTTCATACAAAGAAAATCTCATCAAACCCTTAACACCAAACAAAGCTGTAGATCTGTAAGCATTAAATAAAGTGTCAGAATTTGTGGAAATAAATAATGCATGGAACAAAAGCTATATACCTCTTGTTCAACAATGATGGCAGATGGCAGTAGTGGCTGCCATCTACCAAAGATGATGGGGTGGCAACAACTATTGCAGCAGACCAAATTACACAACAAATCAATGTAGCTTGTTGCCTCCTGACCATTTGTTTAGGACCGCAGTGTGCATCAACTCCAGCATACTATCAAAGAATAGAAGGACTTTCTGACTAAAATCTCTGGAAAACTCTAGCTGCCAAATCCTGAAACAGTAAATGAAAAATGCTGACCCAGTTTCTCAAATGCTATCTTTTTACCACTATTTTGAAAAACGGATTACAATGGAGTCATGGTATGGTATGGCCAATGACCAGAAGAAAGACCTTAAGTGCATGTCCCTCTAGTGATCTCTATAAGAATTTAAGTACCTATTGGGTGCCCTAACTTCCATGAAATTTTAAAATGTCTGACTTTGTTTTTCCCCTAAAAACAAACCTGAAAGCACATTAACAATAAAGTGGAATGCTCATCAACATATTAAAGAGCACTATTTGTTGTTTCATATATAGATTTATTTGTAGGATAGTACAATATGTTATTATTCTTAAAATCTCATTCCATTGGACACATCTACTTTGGAGAAATCTTACTTTATCCTCACATAAATCAAATCTAGTGTGATGTGCTATAACAGATAAAATGTGGAGGAAACAGAAAAATGATGATTTGTGTTCTCTATTCTCTGCTTTACTTCGAGGAACTTTCATAAAGAGTTTGGAATGTGGCAGAGAAGTTAGTTACCTTGATTTGCAGACATATGGATTGTATTGGTAGTCTACGTATACTCTCATAAGTGCATTATACTTCTCATAGAACCTTCAAGGCTAGTTAATATTTCAATACACTTATGACTTTTTAGGCTAAGATAAAATATCAGTGCATTGTAAACTTGAATCCATTTCTCCATCCCATCCCAATTTTCAAGTCAGGGTTACCTTATTATTTCTAAGTTACTTTTCTGGAATCTAATCTTCAAAAATAGTTTATTGTAAAATGTCAAGTTCCATGTTTCTTTAAGTTACAGTTCTATACTGATCTAACTGAGATTCTACTCCAGTTAATTATGGGGGTTTATTTCCAGGCAATAGAAATACAATAATACAAAACTAAAATGTCTTCATGCATGCTTGTTCTGTGCGAGACACCATCATCTAGCTATTAAATGTTTTCAAAATATTCCTCTAACCCATGATATGCTGGTATCAGAAACATTCTGATTAAAGTATCCAAAATGGAATTGCACAATTCATTTTATGCTCAGTTATATTTTTCCCACAGAATTTCAAACTTAGAGTATGAGTCTAAATTAATTGAAACACAGAATATCTTTGTGGAAGCAAGAATGGAGAATCTGCAAAATATTACGCATAATAATAACATGGTAACAAAGGGAGCCATTATTTCAAGGATTTGAATCTAAACTTACAAGAGTAAATTCACTGAAATCCAGGAGACAAATCATTACTAGCATGATCTTCAATGGATTTCTCTATATAAGAGTAAATCCGGATTCAGTATAGGTATAACCTCTTCCCTGATAGTGACATTGATAGATATTCAAATTCAAATTCTCTTTTTCTATCTCTGAACTTCATATTAAAAACAGGCATTTGAACATGAGGTAGAAATTACAAACATTGGGGGAAAATTGGCATGCAACAGATGTCCAAAATGATAACCTCACTTGTTCTTTCAAAGGACTCTAGTGCTTCTTCCGGTTTCAGAAAGTGGCAACATAATCTTATGCACCGTTGAACTCAAGACCTTATCCATACAAACATGTGCTTTAGCCCTTAGCTATATCTCTTTCTGTAACACAGTCTCATTATGTCTGATTACCTGTGAAATATAAGGCAGATGCCACTCCACTTGAGCAAATTTGTGACTGACTAATTACCTCAACCTGTTAAAGATTTATCTTTTAAGAACTAATGGATAACCTCTTTTTTTAAAAAAAAAATCTCCTAAGCAGATTCTTGAACCCGTTCTACAATCAATAAATAATATTTCCAGCGCTAAAGTGTGGCCTGCCCTCTTGAAACAGGAACTGCACAATTGGGTCAACCGATTTAAAAAAACAAACGAGGATTGCAATAATATGTGTTAGTTTATCCAGCTATTTACATATTCTTTCCAATGGCTGCATTTTTGTTCCCTGTTGTTTAATGCAGCCTTTTCCTTGTCTCATAATGAATTCTCAGAGGTGTGCTAATGAACAGTAGCCATGGATAGGAACACTGAGTGTGTGTCATAACACATCTCTTCTTTTCCATTTTTTTCTTCCTGTTGCACTAAACAATGGTCACTGAGAATAATTAGTTTATACGCAGAGATCCAATTCTTTTTTGTTGTGTGGCTTGATTGTTGGGTTTGCTTGTTTGTTTTAGCAGATCCATTGATATTTCAATGGTTTATATATCAATACTTGCAAGCCGTACTTTTGCAAGGTCCTGGGTATGAAATGCTTTTGAGGTGCCATCATTCCCAGAATTGCCACAGCACTGGAAAAACAACTTCCCAAGGAAACATGCTGTCAAGGGGCTCCTCTTCAGCATGAAACAACTTGGATATCTCCAAAGTGTTTCAGTAATGTTTTCCTCTTTTTCTTTTTTTTTTGTTTTCTGTCCCCCTCTCCTCTCCCCACCCCCCCAGGATGTAATTGGAAAAGCACTGCAGTATATTGGAACATATGGAGAGCTCAGTAATACCGAACAAGTTGTGGCTCTGATTGATGGGGAAATGTGTATCAACTGTGGCAAATGCTACATGACCTGTAATGATTCCGGCTACCAGGTAAGAACACAGCTGTAATTAGCAAAAAAAAAAAAAGGCACTGTGAGTTGTCTTTCTGCTGCTGAGGCAGAAGGATTCCACCATCTCTTGATGGGCAGATGGGAAAAGTAGATTTACAAGATACTGGAAATTAACACTGGCACACTCCCAGGCATAGACTGCAGTAACCATGTCTGATCTATTTGCAGAAGTTGTCAATAAAGCAGGTTTCTTAGAGATTTGGGATACACAGTGCACGTCCCTGGTCTCTCTCTTCTTCTCCCCCTTCATTTCTCTTGTGGAATATCATCTATTGCTAAGCTGCCATGTTTCTCCCAGTGTTACATGTTGCGGAATGCTGTTGAAGACAAGATACATCCACATCATGTAGGAGGAAAAAATTATTTTTGCAGGGGCACACTAGAGGACCTATTTTAAATACAGAAAACTCAATTAGATTTAATTGTTTCAGTGACCACATCAGAATCTATAGCAGAGCAGGAAGCTTTGTTTGTACTAGTAGTGATCTGGATATTGAGATCTAAGAGATCTCTTTGCATCCTAACTGATGATAGGATAGCTCCAGTTTAAGATGCAATATACTGATTCATTATGAAACATATAATTTACACACAGTACATATGTGCACATACAGTTTAGAGATCCATACAGAAATACAAACATAGAGATGAACAAAAAAGATGAATGTTGGATTCAAAGTTACAATTTAATATTGGACTCAACAGTAGTAACTAAAATTTCCAATGAGCCTACCAAGAAGCTCAAAAGAGATGGTGTGGAGGTAAAATGTGTTAGAAACCTAATAAATAACACAAAGACTTCATTTAATAAATAATGCAAGAAGTTAATTTTATTTATTGAGTTAAACAAGATGTGATTGGATCACCATTTGCAGGCAAACAGAAATAACAATGAAACATTCAACAAAGCTGTTTAATGTTGCTGTTGTTGAACATAATGAATTTCCAAGGTTTGTTTTACACACAAAAAATGTATTCTGCCTCCTTGACATATTATAACAACAAAAATTTCTGGAGGACACAATTGAGTCTGGTAAGATAGAGTTCAGAAATTCCCATTCTTGTTATTTTCAATAGGAATTACTGGATTCCTAGAATTTTGTAAGCTTCAAGTGATTCTTCATAAAATAATAAAAGATATGAAATACCAGACAACAAGCAGTACATGTATTTTATTGTAGGTTTGAGAGGAAACCATTGTCAACTATCGCCACCCTCTCCATTTCAGATATACAGTACCAACAACAGCCAAGTGTCCTACAACTGACTCCAGCTTCCTTGTATGTCCAATCACACTTGACCAATAAAGTATTCTATTCTATTCTATTCTATTCTATTCTATTCTATTCTATTCTATTCTATTCTATTCTATTCTATTCTATTCTATTCTATTCTATTCTATTCTATTCTATTCTATTCTATTCTATTCTATTCCAGTCTAGTCTGAGTCTAGTCTAGTCTACCCTACCCTATCTTATTCTATTCTATTCTATTCTATTCTATTCTATTCTATTCTATTCTATTCTATTCTATTCTATTCTATTCTAGTCTAGTCTAGTCTAGTCTAGTCTAGTCTAGTCTAGTCTAGTCTAGTCTAGTCTAGTCCAGTCTAGTCTGAGTCTAGTCTAGTCTACCCTACCCTACCCTACCCTACCCTACCTTATCTTATTCTATTCTATTCTATTCTATTCTATTCTATTCTATTCTATTCTATTCTATTCTATTCTATTCTATTCTATTCTATTCTATTCTATTCTATTCTATTCTATTCTATTCTATTCTATCAATACATATCTTTGGGAAATAGATGAAACATGAGTTGGTTAGGGATGGTTGAAAAATGGTTCTCAAATATTTCAGACTTCTGCTGGGAGTCCACACTCCATGAGCTTAGATAAGTTATACATTCATGATCCCTTACAAATTAAGCAAATATATTAATATGGTGTTGAGAAAACCAAGGCTAGGAGAAGTGGTGCAGATACCAATCTGAACTAATAAAGAAAATCCATGTTCACATTTTGTGCATTTAACAAATTGTTCTCTTTGATCTATTCCACTTGATTAAAGTGTATCATGTTTTGAGCCAAACTAATAAAGGCTCCCTGCTTTGACGAAGGGTGTGCATATTTTAAGAAATATATCACATTAGGAAGATTTGGGTGGGTAGCAGTCTATTTCAGTCTAGAATGTTTAGTGAAAATTAAGAAATAAATGGCCACAGAACAGGTCCTTGCCATCCCTTCTTGTTTCATCTCATCTTTATGTTCTTGCATTTACTAGTCCAGACAACCTGGTGTAGAACTTCAACTTGCCAAGGTCCCAGAACCAATCCTCAGGAATTATGTCCAAAATACTTAGAAGACATTTCCTTTATTTGTAGATAGAAAACATTAATTTAGCAGAAATGCACTAGATGCAAAAATATTTTTAAAGTAAAAAAAAAGTACTAAAATTCAGCAATGTAATGGGCAATCAAGTATTAATTCTAATTCGGATATGAGTTCACTCCCAATTTTCAGAAATTGCCCTGAAACTTCTCTAGGAAGCAAGGATGTTCTCCTTCCTCCCTTCCTTTTAGTGTGATTCTGTTTGTACTGGCACAACCTCATGATTGCTGTGACATCATTTTTGCTGTTGCATCAATCGTCCATTGTCTTTGCAAGGCAAACATTCCACATAATGTCCACAAGCAACAACCACGTTTTTTGTGAAGTTCATTTTTTTGATTAGCAGAGATTACTGAAGAATAGAGGCATGGAACAGAACAGCCTGAAGACTGATTTAGAGTAGCCTGCAACTGCCCATGGCCATCACCGCATACCTACGCTGTGGAGGGGTTGGCGCGTAAGCGGAGGTTGCAGATGGCTGCAGATGAGCCAATGCAAACACACAAACCAAACCCCAATTGTGTGTCAGGAGGAGGTGCCCACCCTGTGTGCTGATTGGTTCTGACTTCCTGCTGGGAGGTGGGGGAAGGCAAGGCACATCCAACCGGGACTCGTTAAAGTTCACCGACATATAAAAGAAACACCTATGCAACTATCCCTGAATGACAGACGTACATGTTCCCTCACATTCAGTGTTGGAGAAGTCTGCTCCAGCCTTCAGTCCACATAAATATTGCCAGAGAAAAGAATTTATGCAAATAAAGACACACTTTAAAAAAAAGATTTACAAAACCCTATGGGAATCAATGATTTAAAAAACAAAACACACCAACACTGAGTTTGTCTTGGAGAGTGCTGTTATCAAAATATCATAGCCTGATAAAAATGTACTATGTTATAGTGACAGCACTGACCTGTTTGCAACAGAAATAATGTTCGGGGGCTGTTTTATTTTTAGCAATGGAATAGCACTATCATGAAAGTGGGGCCATTAGTTGCATTTTCCAGCCGAGGTCCTGAGCTGTGGGCATGGATTGCTGGAATAGAATAATCTGTTGATTAACAGGGATGCTCAGACTGCTAGCCACAAGGGAAGACTCAGTGGTCCATTTCAAGTATACTCTTTGTACTCTAGTTGCTTCTCTCTCATTACTCACCTTCTACATCATTCACCCAATAAATAGTGAGCCTTGAGGATTCTTCGTTAAAAAGGCTGCTTTGAAGCTTGCTTTGTATTTTGTTAATTTTTTTCTGCTCATGGTAAAGAGAAAAGAGCTATGTCTGAATACCCAGCCTTCTGTTCAAACTGTCTGTGCTGTTTCTGGATTTACCTGCAGCTTCCTGGAATCAGTGTGTGGTCCATGGTAACATGGTTAGTTTAGCAGGAAACTACCATAGGAAGCATTTAAATTGGCGATTCCATCTTTAAGGAAGATCTATGAGCTACTTGTCCTCTCACCTTTGTCTGGAGCAAACTAGGCAACTAGCCCACTGGAGCTGTTCCAACCCCATGTAAGAAGAATAAAAACTGCTGCATTGGGAAGCGCATTCCCTCTGCCTGCACAAAGGCATGAAGTAAATAAACCTTTTGAAAAGTAAACTGCAGTCCCTGGATTTTCAGTAGCAGGTCACAAAAATTGTCATGGCATGCATGGCTTTAGGTGTACATTAAAGATTTTGCAAGAGTTCCAGTAGGAACTTTGAAAAAATATACACTATGCAAGAAAATTCATCATTGGTAATATTGGCTCCAGTTTACAGCTTGTGGAGTTACATACATCAGAGAGCAGAGTTAGATTTGCGGTATCTTATAGCCTACCCAGTTTAGCATAGTGGTTGATGCAGCAGGCTAGAAACTAGGAGATTGTGGCTTTCAGCTATGTAGGCAGAAAGCCATGTACGTGACCTTGGGCCAGTCACACCACCTCAGCTCTAGGAAGCAGGTAATGGCAAACCAATTCTGAAATCCTGGCAAGAAAAATACAGAAACTTGTCCAGGCGGTTTCTAGGCACTAACACTGACTCAAAGACATAGCAAAAACAAAAGGCTGCACAAACCCTTTGAAAAAGGTTCTACAATATGTGCAGGAGCACAAGTAAAACATTTTTTTGCTTCTTAAAGCAGCTGTGTTTTCTTCAAGATTCCCGTGGCTACTCAGAAAGCATCTCTAGGCTGTCAGTTCCCTGATGTGTTTTCACAGGCCTTTCCCACGCACATTGCTCGCACACGTGCAAAATATTTGCCCAGCTCAACCCTCTCATATGTGATGTCTCCCTTGAACAATTTCCCAGATATCTCCTCAGATGTCAGCTCAGGAGAGAATGAGCCCATTCCTGACATGTCAGGAACTGAATTGATTGATGGCTCTGAACAGCTGGCTGGAAGGGATTTGGTTGAGGTTCTGGTGGGGAAAGCTTGCAGTGGCCAGAAAACAGGAGGAGAAACTGCCTTCTGCACCTGATCTAAGAACACATAGGTCAGAGAAAAGGCAGGAGCAGAGAAAGTCAGCCAGACTACCCAAGAGAAAAAAGCCCTGCCCGTCTTGATGGGCTGCACCAGAAGCTGGTTATTTATCACAGCAGACAGATGGAGGTGTTGCTGGGAACAATGTGCTTGTTTTCTAGCTGTGTGTTTTCTGGTTGTCATGATTCTTGCTTCACTCTGGATTGACACCATGTTTGGAAAGGAATTGTGCCTTGGAAACTCTGGACTTTTCTTGCCCCATGAGCTCTCATGTGTGTGGATTTAAGTTTTGCCTGGTGGATTTAAGTTTGCCTAGTAAAGTTATTTTGTTTCAGAAACTTTCAAGTGCCTTGTGGACTATTGGGCCATTGCTCTGTGGACTTGATGGGGACAGTTCTGGGTTTTTGGTGAAAGGAATTGCTGGGGAATATTAATAAATTCATTAGACCATAGTTACTGTACTTGTGTTTGTACGTGAGCAGGGCAACACATCATAAGAAAACTCATCACTGACTGACTGACTGACTGACTGACTGACTGACTGACTTAGTGTTGCAAATGCCTTTATATATCATATATGTAAAATAATGACAGAAGCAATAATGAGGAAAAGGGAGGAATGGCTTTTCCCACTATCCCCACCAGTGTGAAATCTTTGTGTTATAATAATGCCAGTAAATCAGTATGCTGTGCAGGATTCGCTTTTCAAAGGCACACATATTTTTTATGAAAGTTGACCAACTTGTGCTGAAGCTTGATTTTGTTCATAACTCCACTGACTACATCAGAAGGAGAATAAGGACAAAAGGGAGAAAAGAGATTTCTACCACAGCCCAATTTACCTCAATATTTCAAATATTTTTAGAAAATGTGATTTTCCTAGCTATTGAAACTGTTACTGCAACTGCAGTGCGATACCAAACAAAGATTTCTCCCAAGCACCTCAGCTACAGGAAATGCAGATGCTAAAAATGGGGTTGTTTTTGACCTTTTCTGTGAGTGACATCAATGCTGTTTATTTCTGCTTTCCAGGCTATACAATTTGATCCAGAAACCCACCTGCCCACTGTTACTGACAGTTGTACAGGCTGCACTCTGTGTCTCAGTATCTGCCCTATTATTGACTGCATCCGAATGGTTTCCAGGACAACACCTTATGAAGCAAAGAGAGGCCTGCCCTTAGCAGTGATCCCCGTGTGCTGAGCAGATCAGACCAACAGTTAAAGGGATACTTCTATTTGCTTGATTCTATTGATTTGCTTTCTAATTAGTACCAGCGAGTCCAGTACATTCTAGCAAAGAGAAGGAAAGGGGAAAAGAAAGAAGGGAAAAGAGAAGGGGGGAGCGAGGGAGGAAGGAAGGAACGAAAGAAGGGGAGGAGGAAAGGAAGAGTAAGGAAAGGAAACTAATACACTAATGAGAGGCCAAATAAAGCTGGCTGATTTTTTCAGTTTATTTCCCATTTCTTCCCCTTTCTGATCTTCAGACAGATAACAGTTAGTTTGCTGGATATGATTTGGCTCTGCCTTTTCTAAGATGCATAAATAACTTTTTTTCCTCTGTCTCTTTCATAAATCTGTACATGTTCTGACGATCTGAGTAATTTTTCTTCCCTCTAACAATGGAATGAAATTCAAGAAACTTTTCGTAATCATGTAAACCCTAACACATGGACAAACTTTGTTACCATGGAAACGTTGGGTAATTACACATTTCATTTCCTTTTAAAACTGGTTTTAGAAGATGTAATTAACTATATAACACACAAACAAAGCATTGTATATCATGGGGGGGGTTGCTTTTACAGAAAGAAATAAAAAGAGGGTTAAACTGTTATTTCTGAACAATTAATCAGTTTTGATAGTGGCAGCATCTGGTGGTCTATTACTCCAGTTCTCTCCAAATTCTACTTCTCCCTAAATGCTACCTCTGACTAGGCATTAAAAATCAAATGTGCAAATACAGTGCACTTGTCATTTGATGTTTTCAGTTGGTAGCACAATTTTTGTTGTTGTTGTTCTGTTAATGAACTTCCATTCCCTATCTATTAATTCTAATCTTTCAAATGTAAATATAGGACATTTTTTGTTACATCACTGTGGGGTTGGCAAAATGAAATTATTCTTGAGGCACTAGCAGAGGACCAAAGACAATTAATTCAAAATTTCCACAAAACAATTGTCTTCTGCCATTCATACACACAGTGCTGGGTAAAATAATGTGGTTCTATCAACATAGAGGGATGGGTGAGACTCAGAAGATACAGCCTTTTTGATCACCACAGATAGTATCTGACAATAAATGGCAGCTACTGGATATTTTCCAAATAGAAAGTCCATTTCATGCCTGGGCTTCACTGTGCCTAAATGAAAGTTCCACAAATCTTTGGAGAAAGAATGAGTTGATGGCCCAGTAAATATATGTAAATACAAGTGCCATCAACACAGGATGTCTGATCAGTGCACAGTGTACGATCTTTTAAAGAAACCTGTTGCTGTCTCCTATTATGAGATACATTTCTCCCCATGATTCTGGTGTACAAACTCTCTTACTCCACAGCAAGAAGCAGCCCATCAGAATTAGTGTTAATGAGGTAGAACAGGGGTCTTCAAACTTGGCCCTTTTATGACTTTGGACTTCAACTCCCAGAATTCCTCACCCAGCATGTTGGCTGAGGAATTCTGGGAGTTGAAGTCCACAAGTCATAAAAGGGCCAAGTTTGAAGACCCTTGAGGTATAAGATGTTCTCACCTTAAAACATAGAATAACAGGATGGGAAGGGATGTTGGAGGTCTTCTAGTTCAACTCTCCGCTTGAGCAGGAGACCCTCTACATTCCAGACAAATGGTACTCCAGTCTCTTCTTGAAAACCTACAGTGATGGAGCACCCACAATTCCAAGAGACAAAAACTCTGCTGTTCCACTGATTAATTGTTCTCACTATCAGGAAATTTCTCATTTGTTCTAGATTGGATCTTTCCTTAACAATCTTCCACCTGTCATTTCTTAGGGATGACCAAACATGTTATTGTGTATTGTCCAAATAGGAGTCCATCTGGGTGAAATGGACTAGTGGGTAGTTCACAAAGCTTCAGTAGCAGATAGCAGATACTTGCTACTCACCAGATAAAGAAAAATCACTGCTTCTACTACAACAAGAGTGGGTTTGAAAGCATGGAAAAATCCTATCTCCCATCATGTGCATAATGTTGGATAAAATAATGTATTTTCACACAAGAAGAAATACAGTAGAATTATGTAAACATTCTGAAACCATATTTAGTCAAATATACCAGTGCTTTAATAAATTTCTGATTACATGAAAAGATTACTAGCCACATCTATAGGCAAACATTTTAAATGGCAAAATGTAATATAAATTATTGCTAGCATATCAATGCCGTATGTTAAAAAATGTGTAATAAACATTCAAAAATAGAACATGTTTGTTTACAATAAAACCAAGATAAGGATTTTCCACCATTCTGAAACAGCATGTTATCATCGACTTATTTCGCATTCTCAGTTGGGTGTTTTCTTGTACCATTACTTTGCTAGCTATTTTATCCCAAAGAAGCTGCAAGAAAACCATATGTTGTTCAATATTTAAAATAGCAAATAATGTATCCATTTCTCTGTGCTCTTTGCTATCAACTGAAAATGCAAAACTTTGATTGTGCATATTAAATAATGCTTGTGTTCAAATTTCAGTATATTTACATAGTTATAAATAAATCAGAATTAAAGAACATTATACAACTTGTTTTAAAATGTGTTTTTCTCTGGATTTTGCATGCTTTTTTATGAAAAAAGCAAGCCAATTTGCATTTTATATATAATAGGCTTCCAGTTCTGCAGCCTTAGCTCTCTCCTTTTTTGATCACCTGCTATCAAACAGTCATATATAATCCCATTATTTTATATTGATGAAGCTGGGCCTGTAACATAGAATGAAGTTTATAATAATAAAGAAAATATTTTTCATTAACCGACTATCAAAAAGAGCTCTGTGGATTTTTAAAAATTTGAATTGCTGTGCACATACAACCCAATTCAAAGCATTACTATTATGCAGGAAAAACAGAATTGGTCCTGGATTGTTTTGTGGCAGTGTTGTTCACAACTTTCCATACCAAGTGTGACTGCAAAGAACTGTTAATTGTTAATCAAAGTCAAGTTTGTCGCCTGTTTCTGTTTAAAATAATTTGAAACTTCTTTTATGTTGATTTTGTTTTGTTTTGTCCTTGGTTGGTTGGTTGGTTGGGGTATTGTTGTTTTTTAGGCTATTATTTTTTTCATATGAAATGAAATAATAACACATAACACTAAATATTACAGAGAAATAACTGTTTAAAACTTTTTGAACAAATGACACATTAAGATCACGTGATCAAGCAATAACATAGCAGCAGCCAGTAACACTGAAGGAGCCACAACTTTCCCAAATTTCATTTCCTTAAAAGTCATGGATCGTGGATTTTGTAAATTATCACATTTGAAGTACCTTAGTTCAAAAATGGTACTCTATGGTACACAATTTTGCCCATTTAAAAGTCATGACAACAAGAGTTTTAGTAGCATAAAGCAATGATTCTCAATGATTCTCTTGTTTACTTTTAAGATGCTTGGACTTCAACTCCCAGAATTCCCCAGCTGGGGAGTTGAAGTACAAGCATCTTAACATCAACAAGGTTGAGAAACATGTAGAGAAGTTCTAAAAAGAATATTTGTGCTTGTGAGAGAAAGAGATGGATGGCTTTCAATTCACATCATCTCTGCATAATCTTTAAACTGGTAAGTAAACTAAAACAGTTAAAAACAGTATTTTCTCAGACTGATTTGATTCACAACATAGCTGGTTTTACTGCTCAGCTTGCAAGCTGTCTTACTGCTAATAATTCCTTTAGCCCTAGCATAACTTTTAATGAAGAAAACTGTCTGCCCTCCTTCACTCAAAAAAAAAGTCCAAATGTGGTCACTTTTGGATAAAATAACTGCCACTATGGTCTTCCCAGTTGCAATGTATGGCAGTGAAAGCTGGACCATAAGAAAGGCTGAGCGCCAAAGAATTGAAGCCTTTGAACTATGGTGCTGGAGAAGACTCCTGCGAGTCCCTTGGACTGCAAAGCTATCAAACCGGTCAGTCCTAGAGGAGATCAACCCTGACTGCTCTTTAGAAGGCCAGATCCTGAAGTTGAAACTCAAATACTTTGGCCACCTAATGAGAAGGAAGGACTCACTGGAGAAGAGCCTAATGCTGGGAAAGGTTGAGGGCAAGAGAAGAAGGGGACGACAGAGAATGAGGTGGCTGGATGGAGTCACTGAAGCAGTAGGCGTGAGCTTAAATGAACTCCAGAAGATGGCAGAGGACAGGAAGGCCTGGAGGAACGTTGTCCATAGGGTCGCGATGGGTCGGACACAACTTCGCAACTAACAACAACAAAAATTCTGTAACTTACATGGACCTCAAAGTATGAAGACTGGAATCTGCAGTTTCCTGAAAATGTCTAAGTCCCAAGAGCATTTCTGATAAAGCCTTTATTTTTTGTATTCCGTCTTTGCCCATCGTATTTGAATGACTCAGGTTGAAAAGTCTTTTAATTATATTTTCTGTAATAATTTTAAGCATTTTCATAGAATGAGATGGAAAAGAACTAAATCAGTGAGAGTTCTGCCATAGACTGGTCCTTCATATTCACATCTTGTATTTAATTAATTTATCTTCACCTTAAAATCTGATTGCCTCCATAGGAATTTTCTGAGGATATGTATGTTTTCATGCATTTAGTGTACAAAGCAACAATAACCTCAACCACAATTATTATTAGAAAGCCATTTTATAATAAAGAACATTATTTTTTTTTCTTCCCCCCCCCCCCCTTATATCTTCAATAAAACTAAAGGCCAATCATGACCACAACCTGGATCAATATATCCAAACCATATCAAAAAGTTTTCACTACTTCAGCCTTCCTTGAGGACCCAAGGAGACACCATTAAACAGGTTGCCCACTTTTCTTTTTACAAATTTTATTGATTTTCTAATATTACATTCACGTATTTGAAAAGCAACGTTGTGGCTGAGTAGTAGTAATTCAATTACATACGTATACAGATGTCATTGATACAGATTTCAAATTGCTACCATAAACATTTCCTATCTTTTTCCCTTCATATATACAGTACTGTCTATCTGTAAATTTAAAAACAAGTTTTATCCTATCAATCACATAGAAAATAACTTTCTTACATATATCAATAGTTTTTAGTTTACACATATACTAAACATACAATCTTTTAGACAATCAATGACCTAATAGATCTTTCAGTTTTAATTTCCACTAACATTTAGATTTAATATTTGATATTTATCATTCCCAAGATTTTTAATATACTCCCAATTCATCTATCACCATTTCTCACAAAAACTAATATTCAAAATACACATCCCGTCCATTTAACTTCTCACCCTCTATGTCAACAAATTAAGAATACAATATGATATCCTTCCTTTTTGCTAGTTTTCAGTTGTTTTTTAAGTAATCAAAATTTATTTCAGTATTTAAAACTTTCTCTCTCTTCCTCTTTGTATCTGCTATCTTTTGCTTAAACTAATAATTTTTGTTTTTAACGTTCCATATAGATCTGTTTATTACTTTTATCAATGTTTTTAGCTTATCTACATTATTCACCTTTACATGATCTTTATGCACAAATCAATATTCTAATTAGCTATTAGTATTTATACTGCTAAATTTTAACGTCCAAAAACTTTTCTTTATCTCAGTTCATAACAATGTCTTGTGTTCATCATGCACATCTTATCTATTTAAGAATATTCTGTTTTGGATTTCAATAAGATGGTTGAAACTCCATTCTTCTTGAGTCTTATTCTGGCTTTTTTCCTTTGCCAAATTATCTTCCATGTCCTTGTTTTTGGGTCATCGAACCAGTCTTCTTGTAATGTCATATATATTAATTAATGTTGGGAAAACAATCCGGTCACCATGTTTGAGAGGACTTGTAGATCTAGTTGGTCGTCTCTTTATTCTTCCATATTGACATGATTGTTCTGAATTGTTTATCTTTTCATCCAACAGTGCTTTTTCTAGATCCTCTGGTTTTTTCTGAGTTGTATAGGAAACCTTTTCCTTTTTCCAAGTTGTCGATGTCTTTTCTGGATTTTCAAATGTCAATATTTGTTGAATAGTTGATTCTTCCGTTATGGTATTTAAATGTTTCATTTTTTCTATTGTATTTTGTATAGATGATTCTTTAGTTGTGATCAAAGTTTGGCCTTTCATATCTGGGCTGCCTTCTTGTTCCTTCCCATAGCCTCTTAGTTTTTCATTGGCTGTGATAAGAGTTTGAATTATTGTTTTCAACATAGAGAGAATTTGTTGACCTTCATCCATAAGGAAATTTTGTTCATGGTCTTCTTCCATATTGGTATTTTAGACTAAAGGCTTTACACTTAGAAAATCCAAAAGAAAGAAAAACATTTTTTTCCTAGGTAGGGAACACAGAGCCTTTCACAGATGTTTCAAAATTTTCAAGGTTACGTATCTTATCTATTTCCCTGGGCAGTCAGCCAGGCCCTAGAGAATAACAGATTAAAATACCAAATTTGACCACACAGTGTTGCCTCTACCTTTTAAAGTTTCCCTTTGAGTCCCAAAGTTATTTTAATCTTTTCCGTTTTTCTTCTTTTTTATAAGAAAAAAACCCATATTTTCAACAAGTAGATAATGAAAAGTAAAAAATAAAAAAAAAATTCAGTCCACAAGCTTTCAGAAATAAAGTTCCAATTGGGATTCAGTTACTTTTTCAACGTTTAAAACACCCCTGGGTAGTTGGTCGCCGCTCTTTCTGGAGGGAGGGCTAAAATCCCCCTTCCCTCACCACTTACATTCCAGGTTCCTATGGAGAAAAAATATTTACAGCATCGGACTTTCCTTTCACCACCAGATACATCCACAGCTGAGCGTCCTTTCGGCTTTGGCCCAGTCACTTCATTCTTTCTGGCACTACTAGTACTAGCCCTCTGCTCTTTCCCAGTAGCATATTGGACACCTTCTGACCTGAGGGGCTCATCTTCCAGCATCATATCTTTTTTTTCCTTTTGGTACTGCCCATGGGGTTTTCATGGCAAAGATACTGGAGTGGGTTGCCATTTCCTTCTCCAGTGGATCACGTTTTGTCAGAACTCTCTGCTATGAACTGTCTGTCTTGGGTGGCCCTGCATGGCATAGCTCATAGCTTCATTGAATTATGCAAGCCCCTTCGCCATGAAAAGGCAGTAATCCATGAAATGGCCAGTTGTGCCTACTTGATGATGATACCTTTATTGTCACTTTGAATGTACACCAATCAGCATACATCAAAATGAAATTTCATTGCATACAGCTCTCAAAGGGTCACCACCTCCAATATATACTCCTTGTTCGTGGCCCGCTCAAATTTCACATTTTCCATTTTAGTCTCTAGGGAGTGAACGATGGCAAACAGGACAGATGGAAATGGGGCTCCATGTGGATTAGCCCTCAAGTTATACTTGGATACTTCAGAATAAACAAGTACAAACTTTTGACTGTTATGTGGTGATTTCTGAAGGGAATGGCTGACTATTTGGTAGACTCCATCCGTTGTTAAATCAGTTACTCAGGTTTTGATGATGACTAAAAGAAATGCTGCCTTTTTCTTTTTGTTTATATCATTTTCAAAAACAGACAGCCAATGTACTTTTACACATAACCTTTAACAGTTCGAGCTTTTAAAAGACACATTGTGAGCAATATTTTTGAGCAAAGATTGGCAATTTCTCTAAGCCATCTGATGCTTTCATTCCCCTCTCCAGCCCTTTTCCTTCTGCCTGTTCTTTTAAAATTGTAAGCGTGGAAAAGTGCTTTGTTTATGAACTTATATTCTATTTTGTCTTTCTGGGTGGTGGGTGACATGAGTATAATCAAAATAATAAAATAAACCAGCAAATAAATATGTGCCTTATCAATCAGCATAAATGCAGAAATAATCTAAGGAATTTGTCCAAACCTAAAAGTATGAAATCAAATGAGTCACATTTGTGTTAGCTGATTGAAAGGAGGGATAAAAATCTTCCATGGTTTTGGTTTAGCTATAAAACTGCATGGCAGTTTTGTACTTCTTGATGTGTAGATCTTTTATGTAATACAGGGGTGTCAAACTGCCGGCCCGCGGGCCAAATGCGTCATCCCAAAACCACGCCCACCCCATTGCCGGCAATGGAGAAAAAGTTCCGATACGTTGCACGACGTCACGTGACGTTGCGAGTTTGACATGTCTGATGTAATAGAACTAAACTGCAGAGCCAAATATAACATAATGTTAATGTTCATTGTGAAGCAATATACATGTTATAAGAACTATCAATAATGGCACAGAGCTATCTAAAAATACCCTAAATGTATAGGATTTCTGCACCTTCCTAGGCTCCATCCATTCCAATTATTGATATGTACTATATAGAAAATACTAGAGGGCATTGCTTAGAAAATTGCAGTTTTCTCTAACCTACCTTTCCTTGGAAATAATGTCAACTTTTAGCTAATGTAAAATCAAAATGAAAGAAATATTAAAAAAAACCAGATAATAATTACCAGGATTTACAAATGATAACATTCTTAAACTGGATTCAAATTCTTGAAATTAAAATTCAAATTGTTGACATTAAATTAAATTAAATTTTAAAAATTTAAAAATTAGTTCACCTGCATGCCATCTTTAGGCAATTGTAATATAAAATTATTATCCTTCAAAATTCTTGCTGGTAACTTTCTGCCTTCATGGGGCTTTTTTATCGTTCAAGCAGTATTCATTTTCATAAATAATTAAATAAAACAACTAAATATGTTTTTTTATCTCTTTTCTCACTTTCACCTTTTATCTAGCAACCTGTCTTTAATTATCAGTGATTTGTGGGGGTTTTGGTCCTTAAAAATCTAATTTCAATCCAATGTTTGGTTTTCTACTTCTCCTTGAGAAATAGGATCATCTTCAATGCCATATTCACAATAACTTCCTAAAAGAAAAGATGGAGGACCAACTCTATAACTTTTCGAAGTGTTGTATGCCAATTAAGTTATGCTTTATAACTAGGGGACAACTTATAAGTATAATTCAATAATTAAAATGGGATATTACATTTATTTTTAGCAGATGAAGACAAGCTCTTATTTAAACTTGTTTGGCTTAAAAAAAGACCCTATGTATATGGGATAATCTAAAATATCACAAGCATCTTTAAAGAATCAGTAATCAAAATACTGCCTTGGAATAATAAATACAAATGATGTACTTCTTGCTTCTTTGAGTAACAAATATAATCCACATGTTTATTTATATTGCATTAAAAATAAATACTTAAGTGGAAGGATGCAAAAAATGGAGTTGCTTTGAGCATGCCAGACTGTTTTAACACTGCAATTGGGCTTCTATGGTTTGTGATTGTTGTTGATTTGTTATTATTTATTTCAGCTCAGCTTAGATTGGCTGGGATGTGCTTAGGAAATGGGTGCTACTGATGCAAAGCAGCTGGTCTCACGACTAAAGTGTCAATCTTGATTCTCCTGTCCTGCTGTTGAGGTCTAGGACTGTGATTACCAACCAGTCAACTGCTCATGATGTGATAACAAAAGTTATTTTGTTTATATGTTTTTGCAGCTGCAAAATATAAATTGCTTGCTTTTTTCACTGGGTGTACGTTTGGAAAGGCAGGCAAACTACACAACTTGGAAACTTGGTTAATAATCCATGCTGATTGTCACTCATCCTGCATAAAATTCACCAAAGGAATGTTTTTGCACAGTAAATGAAAGCCCATAGGAAGCAATGCAAATGTTTGTTTGTTTGTTTGACTGATTGATTTCTATCCTACCTTTTTCTCAAGAGTGCAAAGCAGCTTATCTAGAGAGTTCTCTCTATTTTATCCTCAGAACAGAAACCACTTCCCCAATTCCTAGGGGGAATTTTTAATATTTCCAAGATTTTTTTTTAAAAAAATAAAACAGTTCCTTTATTTTATTTTATTTTTTAAGTTGAATAGCTGACAGCAATCAGGATGTACTGTTATTCCACCTGATGTTGTGACCCTGTGCTGGACAAGGAAGCAAGTGCCCCTTGTTTCCTCTGGCTGAAACATTTGCAAATGTCAAGTCCTGCTCTGTTGGAGTATTGCTGGCTCCACACATTCTAAACTTGACTGTTGCAAACTTAACACAAACAATGCAGACCACACACTTAAGCACAAGTTCTATACAGAAACCTCAAGTCCCATTAAATTAAAGATGCCTTGTTTCTGACAGGTGATGTCTATGTTTGCCATGCCACTGTCTGTTAGATAAAACCCCAACATGCTTTTTATATATATAAAGATTGCATCACTGACAAATTATAAGACGTATAAAAAGCATTTTTATAAAACAATCTTGCAGAAGTGCTGTACAGATTCCCTGATTCGGCATTTGAGCTTAGCCTAGAAGAAAAATGGGCGCAATCCAAATTGATAAAGAATTAGATCTTTTCATCCGCTATGAGATGCTGAATTTTCCTTCCCAGAATTCCATGCAAGGGCTTATGGCGTTATAACTATTGAAATTAAGGGCCACAGATTTCCCACCACTACACCTAAAGCTCAAAAGTGGTCCCAAGTAGTCTTACATTTTTCCTATTGTTCAAAGTCAGACCTTGCTCTCAAAATTTAGTTTATATCATCTGATTTGCTCTCTTCCAATTATTCCCATGCCAAGTAATCCTGAAGGATTTCTAGAGTACCAACCATACCAAAAAATGAATGACTGAATGCCTCCCAGAATCACCCATCTGTGAACTGGGCGGCCATGTAAATTTGTTGCGTTAAATAAATAAATAGGTTTGTGTTTGTGTGTGTGTGTGTGTTTGTGTGTGTTTCTCAATCTTTTCTCTCTTTTGAGATACCTAATATGACAGTCAGCAGCTGACAGTTGCCCAGCTTTGCAGTGTTTTATTTTCAGAAGCTTTGCTCTTTCCCTGTCCTGTTCTCACCATGTGAGGACTTCTGGAAAGACAAGACAGTAGGAAAACCCCTTCGTCCCGGCATTAAAGCTACAAATACACATGCCACTTCTATGGTACAAGTATATTCGGTGGACTAAGCAGGCAATGTTGATTAAAAAAAAAAGCTTAAGATGATACCGAGAACACAGATCCACTTCTATTATAACTACTAAAATCAGCTTTACGGAGAGACCTTGTACCAGACATTATGGGGAGACCTTTAGCTTTCTCTAGTCTGTTCTTTGTTGCTATGGCAATAGAATTAACCATTCCATTAACATAATAGAATAAACTGCACTGTAAACTTCTTTGTCCTGGTGGAAAAGCCTTACTCAGATTTCAGAATATTTGACAAGCTTAAATTTTCGGGGCTTTCTTTTTTTTTTTTTTAATCCCAAACCTAGGTTATTATCTCAGTGCCTCCAAAAGCTTAAAAGGAGAGAGAGAATGAGAGAGGGCACAGCTGTACATTTTATCATTACATTTCCTCTTGCCTTCATTGACTGCCTTCTCCTAAGTGTCCCCATGGGAAAACTAGTAGAGTACTGAAGCAGTGACCATTGGAAGTGAGAATTCAGTCATTTAACAACCTCATAAAGGAACATACACACAAGTGCACACACAAATGGAAATCTCTCAAGTAGTCTCAACCCTAGCATAAGCGTTCCTAATTAATACTTCTTTTACAGATAACAATGGATATAGAAATAGTCAAAAAGATTTCATGTATGGAAATGAATTGTATTGTGTATATGTGTGTGCCAGAGAAAGAATTGCCAGTTCGCTTAGAAATGAGACAAGGACAGCAGCAGCTTTGGATTTTAATTAAGCAAGCAAGCAAGGAGGAGAATTGATACTGGACTATCTAACTGTCCAAGTTGACAAAGCAGCACAGGCTCCAGATTTGAGGGAGGAGATGCTTTTAGCAGGTCCTCTTCTCGGTTATCCCGACAGCCACATTATTTATCATGACACTGTTGCTGTGGTGTCATGTCTCTGGGACCCAGTCAGTAGCCTTGTGCAGGACAAGGACTTAAGTGGCCATTTCTGCCTTGCCAGGAAAAAAAAGATTTGTACAAATGCTGCTGTGTTAGTCTATAGGATACATGCATACACAGTACCCAGGATTTTCTTATCAGAGAAGAAATTACAGTCAGAAATATGACAGTCAGCAGCTGACAGCTTTGTAATGCCTTATTTTCAGAAGATTTACTCTTTCCCTGCCCTGTTCTCACCCTGTGAGATCCTCCGGGAAGGCAGGACAGTGGGAAAGCTCCCTTGTCCATGCATTAAAGGTGCGAATACGCGTGCCATTGACAAGAAACCTTGAAATCCAACTCAATACACACATGTCTTCTCCTTAACAATTTTAAAGAACTGATTTGATTTTTTTTACATTGGATTGGATATAATATTGGATCTGAGGAGATCAACCCTGACTGCTCTTTAGAAGGCCAGATACTAAAGCTAAAACTCAAATACTTTGGCCACCTAATGAGAAGGAAGGACTCACTGGAGAAGAGCCTAATGCTGGGAAAGATTGAGGGCAAGAGAAGAAGGGGACGACAGAGAATGAGGTGGCTGGATGGAGTCACTGAAGCAGTAGGTGTGAGCCTAAATGGACTCCAGAAGATGGTAGAGGACAGGAAGGCCTGGAGGAACGTTGTCCATAGGGTCGCGATGGGTTGGACACGACTTCACAGCTAACAACAACAAATATTGGATCTGGTGTGGATAGTTCTTCCAATAGAAGACCATCAAATAGAGAGCTGTCTTCCCACTAATAGTTCTTCCAACTGAGGAAGAAGCTATAAAATAAAATGTGTGGCCAGCATCCTTGAAGGCAGGAGATTAGACCATATGAGCACAGAGTACCAAGGGACAGGAAACCTCAACTTCTGGGAATAGACCTCCAACTGCTCCATATGTCCCTGGGGTGAGTCCTGCCTTAGGCCATGTAACTATTCACCTGGCATGCATGTATTTCTGGTGTAGGAACTCTGAGTAGGCTTTGGCCATTTAAAAACAAAACCAAACCAACAATCCATTTGAATTTCCCCATGCCTTGCTTCAACATAGTTGAGGCCGCTTTGAGCTAGGCTCGGTGATTTTTGTCTTTTTCCAACAATTCATTTTTCTTCAAAGCAACTCTTCGAAAGAACATTTCTTCAGCCTACCATATATTATTGCAGATGAGTCAAGAATTTTGTGTTCCAAAATATTTCTCCCAAATTGGGTTTTGACTTACCGACTGAGCAGAGCTCAGACATTTAAAAGCCTATCCTGGCCTTAAAATTATGCTGTTTTATAAATGATGACACAACAGTTTGCAGTTTCTTACCTGCCACTGGTGATTAAAAATCCGAGGTGTGGCTTATACTTGGGTGAAAAATTTTTCATGGTATTTTGGCAGAAACTTCAAGGGTTGACTTATCCATGATTACATATGGTAAGTAGAGTTTACATAACCCAGCTTTATTCCATAACAAAGACTAGCTTTGCCCAACTTTCATATTTGAAGGAGCTGCAGAGAATAAGCTAAGCAGAGAATAATTCCTCTTAACATCTTATTCACTCTTTGAAAATCAAACAGAAATTGCAGTTGGAATAGAATGCTGTTGTATAGCTTTTGAGAGAAAGGGAGGCATAGAGCACATGTTATACTAATATTAACTTAACTGCACAAATCAAAGTATTTCATGCTGCAGAGTTTCAAAGTGATTCCAGTATCTTTACTCTTTCCAGGACCGTTGTTGTCAAATAAATTTCCCCAGTGCATGTATTTCAATGTAGATTTCTTGGCATATATTAGATTAAGGGAAACGGATGCAAACAAAAAGATATCAGTACTGTTCTTGATGTGGGATAAAACTTCATTTGGGAAGGAATCTTGTAGATCTACTCCATAAAAGTCTATGACAGATTTCTTTTGCATCCGTACATTCAGTGAGGAATAGAGGACCTCTGATCCTCCAGATGTTGATGAAATTCCAGCCAAGATCTCCAGTGGCAAGTGATACTGGGAGTTTTATTCCAGTAATATATGGATACTCACAGGCTGCCATCTCTATAATATATTACTTAATATAATGGAAATAAGTAGTATTATACTTTAGCCATACAATATATTCCACAGAAATGGATTAGCAAAAGGCCGACAGTTAGGAAAACATAAATAACAACCAACTTTAACAGCTACATAAAGTCAGAAGCTGAATTGGTATCTGCTTTGCATCCTCTTGCTACACAACTGTGGTACTGGTTTTCATTTATGTTACTCATCAATGAGTTGTGCTTGTTACATAGTTTGTTGAGGGCACTGAACTGTGGGAGGCACTCAGTATTATTCTTCACAAGTACAGCACAGCTTCAGTAGCTGCCTGATGCTTGCTTACCTGTCTGAAGTTCATCAGCTGAAGAGTTGTAGCATAAGAAAAAACATATGGAAGGGGGGGAAGTTAAGTCAATGTATTTGTTAGCATGAGAATGATAAAAAATAATTCTCTGGAATAAATCCAGACTCAGATGGGAGTTGCAAATGCATTAACTATAACTTCTATAAGTAGAGAAACAGTGTGGGTAGTTGTGAACTATTGGGCTGAGACTGGGGGATGGGAAATCTAGGGTCAAATAGACTCACAAACCACAAAACTCATGAGGTGACTTTGGGAAAGTCACTGCACAACTTAGTCACATAGCTACAGTTGTGGGAATAAAATTAAGGGAAATCCCAGCGTAAACCACCATGGGATGCTGGAGAAAGACAGAATATACAGTACATCTAATGTATAAATAAACACTATCAATCCAGCAACCAAGCTAGATGGGCATTATCTCATTTATTCAATAGGACAATTTAGTGGATTAAAATATGACAAGCAATTTAAAAACTGAATCCATGCCTAAACCCATTTTGATCAACTGCTGAAAAGCACATATATTACGACACAAAAGAAAGTTGCCATACACCAAATCAGAGAGCTGGTTCAAATTCATCGAGGATTGGCAATACTATGCAGTTTCAGGCAGACCTTTTGCTAAAAAAAACATTTGGGGATGTTAAGGAAGTAATTGGCCTTTTTGTTTTCAAGGCAGAAGTTTTATTGCTGACCTATAACTTTTTGCCAAAGCCATCTGAACTACTAATATAGTGTGTAGTGTAGCGTAGAGTATCATAGTATCATTTTAGCAAGACAAATGGACAACCATTTCTCTGAAATGGTGTAGGATCTCCTGCTCAAGCATGGGGTTGGACTAGAAAAATTCTGAGGTCTCTTCCAACTCTATATTCTAAGACAAGGGTAGGCAACCTTGGCTCTTGTTATGACTCGTGGAATTCAACTCCCAGAATTCCTGGGAGTTGAAATCCACGAGTCATAAAAAAAGCCAAGGTTGCCTACTCCTGTTCTAAGATCTGAGAAACAAAAGTGAGTTTTTTTCCATAAACACTGATTCATACTTTCTGTTGTAGTATAGTTTGTATAAATATTGTTAATTGGTTCAACACAGTGTTTGAATCTTGATCCTTATAAGGTAAAGGTAAAGGTTCCCCCGCACATGCGTGCTAGTCATTTCCAACTCTAGGAGCTGGTGCTCATCTCCGTTTCAAAGCCAAAGAACCAGCGCTTGTCCGAGGACGTCTCCGTGGTCATGTGGCCAGCATGACTAGATGCCAAAGGTGCACAGAACGCTGTTACCTTCCCACCGTAGTGGTCCCTATTTTTCTACTTGCATTTTTACGTGCTTTCGAACTGCTAGGATGGCAGAAGCTGGGACGAGTAACAGGCGCTCACTCTGTTACGTGGCACTGGGGATTTGACCCGCCAAACTGCTGACCTTCTGATCGACAAACTCAGCGTCCTAACCCACTGAGCCACCGCGTCCCTTTGATCCTGATATCCAGATGTAATTAGTATAGCAAATAAGATATATACACCTTAGATCTTGCTGCATAGCTAAATAGTGCCTTGTCCATTCAGAAATCTTCTCAGTGAGATCACAGGAAAAGAACTTACCCCTTCAACCTATAAATAAGACTTCCCAAGGGTTGAAACCTCTGAGCTGAACGGGCTGATGGAAAATGGACTTTTTTAAAAAAAAAGCCACGCAGTTGCTTTATTTTCCTGCACCAGAGGGCAGCGTTTCCCTAAATCCAGGACACATGGCACTTAGGAAGAGCTTTTGTCAGTTTACAATAACACGGCAGGCATGTGATATCTTAGTAATTGTTTGGATTTTCTAATTGCCTCAGCCGCCAGTAATTTAATGCATGAGGTAAACGCCTGCTCAGCTCACAGCTATTAAGCAGCTCTCTAAAGAAAGTACATTGCTGTCAGGAATTCCAGGGCTTGCTCATTCCTTCCTCTCTTCTTGCCCAAGGTTTTATATATGGCGCAGGCTGAAAGTCAACTGTTTAGATTACAAGTGACATTTTATCTCCAATGTTACATAAATGTTTGAATACCTAATGCTCAGTGCTCCAGAGCTGTCTTTCAATAATGAAAAGAAGGTAGGTTATGATAGTCCACATGCTGTTAAGTCACCAAACCCCACGAGAAGCTGTTCTGCATTCAGGGCCCTCGTTTTTTCTGCTGGTTATCGGGAATATCAATTTTAAGTCTTACACCTAGAAAAGTGTGGCATTAAAAAAATCAGTTGTTTGCAACAGGAGGTTGAACATCTCCTGTCCATTTATTTGAAAGAAGGAATAATGGTTCTACAGGAAGAAAAAAAAAACCTCATTGTTGCTTTGTAATCGTGGCAATTTCCTTACAACTATGAGGATTTTAAAGAGAACTAATTTCTTTCCGGGGCGGCTGCTGAAGCTACTGAAATCATTTCATTGAGTTTCAGATGGTTAAGTGTGTGATATTATGCAAAGGAAAGGAATATCTGTGTTAATGAAATTGGAGAAAGAGTTTTGTACTGCAAACCCAAGCCTTTTTGCTAAAAAGAAAACCTCACTTTTTGGATTTACATGGTGCCTTGTGTTAATATGATTGCTTTCTTTAAATAGAATTGTAAAAGTTCCCTCATGGTTGGTGTCCCATTCTGACACCTTTAGTCTTTTTAAAACATTATTTCAGAATGGAAGGCCAAGAAGGATTAATGGTAGCACCAAAGCCACTATCCCAACCATCCTAATACCTGATTTGAAATCTGATACAAGGTTGTGAATTTAGGAATTATGGAATTGAGAGGTCCTCGATGCTCCCCGAGCTTAGTTGTCTTCTTGTAGACATTTCATTATCCAAACTAGATAACTTCATCAGTGGCAGTTATATCTGCCAGAAAACAACCATGCTCAGAGAGCATCAAGGGTCCCCTCATTTCAATCCTGAGCTACAAAT
The DNA here is from genome assembly GCF_964194415.1 of Vipera berus. Classification (NCBI taxonomy): domain Eukaryota; kingdom Metazoa; phylum Chordata; class Lepidosauria; order Squamata; family Viperidae; genus Vipera; species Vipera berus. The sequence continues at coordinate 86,728,723 of NC_138204.1, forward strand.
ATTCTCCTTTATTGAATTGAATTCATTGTCCAAAACATTTAGAGAGAGCCAAGGAAAGCAGGAAATCCATATATGTGATCAGCAGTGGAGGGATTCAAATATGTGAACAACCAGTTCTCTGGGTGGATGCTGCTTCCAGAAGTCCGTTGTGGGCCTGGGCAACAGAAAAGTAGCTACAGGTTCTGCCGAAGTGGTGCAAACCAGCTGAATCCCACCACTGGTTATCAGAAATAAATGCTTTCCTTTGTATGGGGAAGTTGAGTTTGTAGCAAGGCCTCACCCCGTGTGGCACCTTTCTGCCAGCAAAGCAAGTTGGCACTCTATAAAATCTGAAATATGCAGTGATCTTCCCTGGCAGCCTTTAAAAATGAAGAGGTTTTGGTCTCCTTCTGACTCTTGACATGTATGAATCTGCACCCTTCCAAACTATGTAGGCATCTGCTTTCAGTTTGGACTAATTATCTACAATACTAAGTCTCCCACCAGCATCCCTTCCCAGCTTCTGTTTCCCCAGTCAAGTCTAGATTGTGTTCTGCTAAGCATAACAGCAACAACCATGTCCCATTCATAGAAAATAAATTTTATCAGGAAGGCTGATTGGTTGCCATGAATTCCTTAAAATATAAGATTTCTCTCATCTTACTATAATTTTGGTTGTGGCTCTTCTTCTTGAATGGTTAAGAGGACTACCCGTATAGAAGGAGAAGGGAAGGCTAAAAATAAGTGGAGGAAAGGTAAAAGTATTATAATTCATCTTAAGTAGTTTTAATTAGTTTTCTGGTTTGGGGGGAACTGCATGATATTAGGATAAGGTGTCTCATGTTTTGGGATTTTAGGAAAAGATAATAGCAGCTACCAGAAATTCTAGACTGTGACTCTAAATTCTGCTTTGCCAGTTCTTGAACTGCCAGATGTGAGGAATATTTTCTTTCAAAGCAAAGGCTTTCTACTATAGCCTGGGTACATTGCTGTTCCACTTCCTCTTCAAACTTTATGCCTAGAGGCATTAATCAGGTATAAAGCTTTAGGCAATTAATTGGTTGGTGCCAAGTTTGATCAGTGAAGGTCAGTTTAGTTGATGAGACTAATAAGCATGGGCAAGCTTATTTATTTTTCTAAATTATTTTTTATCTGGAATCTAAATGCAGCAGGAATAAAAGATGTAAGATTGTTTTTGTGGCTGCAGTTATTAAATGGCAAGGCATCTCAGTACAAATGTAATCTAAGGCACAACTGAAAATTTACAGGTATCCTGACTTTATCTAGCTATTATGGACACAGATCCTTTAGGTTTTCTTTTGTATCAGAACCAGCTACCTGAACTTCCTATTTCAAAAGTTCTCATCTGAACTTTCAGAAAGGTGAGAGCGTATATTTATAGTGGAGCATATAAGTGCTTCCAGCATATTTGTTGGCCACTGTTCCCAGGCCTTTGGTAGACAGCAATAATGATAGGAAAATGAGGAACATGCTTATGGTGATGTCACAAGTCAGACCTTACTCCTTTGTACTTTCACTCTAACATCGCACATATGTGTCACATGGTCATGTTGTGACATCAGGACACACATTTCATTCCTTGCCTCCACCACTTCCCTGCTCCAACCCAGTGGAGGGATCTGGAAGGATCTCCTTCTCATCTTTTGGGAAGAGGTCTTAAGTGTGTCTAGTGTACTTTGTAAGTGGCAAAATTGTTTTTTAGTGTAAACAAAGATCTTGCTACCACAGGCAGGGCCTCCATTGCCAGGAGCCACCTTAGTGGCAGGAATGCTACAGAGGTGATTTACTCATGCTTGGAGTTACACCTACTGTCCCTTTGAAAAGCTAAAGTGGAAGTGAAAAAGGTGGGCTTACTGCTTACAGCAGTAATTTACTGCTACTATTTAGAATCATAGAATCATAAAAGCTGGAAGGGACGTTGAAAGTCTTCTAATCCAGCTCAAGGCAGGATACTTTATATCATCCTGGACAATTTAAATTCTTTTCTTTTCTGACCAAAGTTCTTACATCAGTGCTCCAGGGTTGTTGTTTTTTCTCCCCAGGAAAAAAAAATTACCTCATGACTGGAATGGAAGTAAGTTGTACCAATACAATGTGTTGTAAAGCAAAGAATCTAATCCCCCAGAGCTATTATTTTATTAATTAACCAAGACACTGATTTCTTTTAAAAGTTACGAGCAAACAATTAGGTGGACATATTGCTACATGGACTTTTTTAAAAAAAATGTAATGAAATGTAGATTAAGCGAGGTCGGCACAGTTTCTCAATTGGTATTTGGGATAAGTATTTTTCAAAAACATTGTGAAAGGAAACAGAATTATGAAGAAAACATGACATTTGACAGTTGCTGTTTTTTTTCTTTTAAAGTAACAGTTAAAAGAAGCACATATTAATTATTAATGACAAAAACCATAATTGGTGACTAAAGTGCATTTTTCAGCCCATGTTACCCCATGAAAGTAACAAACGCTATTAGCTGCAGAGGGGCATACAGACCGTTTTTCCATATGGTGCTTCTAGTACCCATGAGCCCCACCCCACCCAAAAAATTGAAAATGAAATCTTTTGTATCAGTGCTTTTAGCATGCTATATTCAGCATGCTAGGAATATAGTGCCCATATTCCTAGCATGCTTGTTTTCAGAGCAAGGAGCACAAACATGTGTTAATCATTTTCACTGTAAATTAATGTCGGCCATTTTCCATGCTTCATCCTGCTTTGCTTCCTTCATCATTCCCTCAGATGATTCTCCACAGAAATGCATTGAACTAGACACATTTGGCCAAGAAAGAGAAAAATATGTTTCACCCAACTGACTCTACTCTATAATTACGAAGAAATAATTCTGAAATGGACAGAAAACACTGCACAAATGAATGAAGCACCACAAGAGCCACTGGTGTCATTGGCATCCTCAGGGCTGGCCCTATCATGAGTGGAATGAGATGGTTTCCTGAGGCAACAGTTTGGGTCATGAAAATACAGAAAAGGGTGGGTCATTTTGTTGATAATTGCTGAGTGTTTATTTTTCTTGAGGATTTTTTTTTGTCTTAGATGCAAAAGAATTTGGCTGGCTTTGGAAACTAAATATTTGAAGTGTTGCAAGAAGAGTGGATTTTTTCCAAGCTACAAGTAACAAAACGTCTAGAGATGATTCTATTCCCCATAACGCTATATGTTTTTCCACACAATAGTGTAATGTTTGTTTTGAACAATAAATAGGCATTATTTCTTATTTGTTGTGCAATGGAAAGATTTTCCTTGGCTCATATCAGAGCTGGCTCAATATTTACACATTTCCTGCAAACATTTGGATGCATCTGTTTCCTCCAGTTCTCTCCTGGGTTGTAACGCTGGCATACAAATACCAGTGGTACTACGCCAATATGCCATTTCTAGCACCAGCCATGAAACACAAAGCTCTTCACAAATTCAGTTCTTTTCTGATTTTTCCCCCATAGACTTTCAATCTGACACCTGCTCTGGGGGAAAAAAAGAGAAGATTTTACACAAGGACAGGTGTTGACAATCATTTAAACCATTTTAAGAAAACGTGTATATAAGTTGGACCCAGAGAGAAGCTTGAACAAAAAGAAGACAAGACCAATTTTTTTAAAAAAAAATGTGAGTGGACATGCTTTGCCTTTTTCCAACAAGATATTAAAAGTTTACTTTCAACTTGGCAACAAGATATTTGTTTACTATTTTGGGTGGTCCTGATTTCATATAGACTGATAGCTGCTTTACATAATATCAGCTGCTAAAATATGCACAGCAAACCACACAAAATGATAAAATGATAACAAAAAACCTACAGTATAAACCATAAAATGCCCATTCTAAACAAATTAAAAAATAAACATCCAATAAATGGGTCACTGGTTAATCATCAACTCATAACCTCATATAAAGAATCTCAATCAAGCACAGAATTCATAGCAATTGGTTGATTGATTATATGCCATCAAGTCATTCTCAACTCCTAACAACCACATGGCTAGATTTTCTCCATGACAGTCTGTCTCTGATCTTTCAGGTCTTCCAATGATGCATTCATTGTCACTGTGTCTGAATTCATCCACCTTCCTGCTGGTTATCCTTTTTCCTCCCATCTTTTTAAGAATCACAGTCTTCTCCAGAGAAGTATCTCTTTTTATAATATGCCCAAAGTAGGATACTTTGAACTTCATCCTTGAGGGAAGACTATGGGTTGATTTATTCAGTGATTTATTTCTTTGTTTTCTTGGCTGTCCAGTATTCTCAGCAATCTTCTCCAACAGCAATGTTCAAAAGTGTCAATTTTCTTCTAACCCTGCTTTGTTCAAAGTCCAAATTTTGCTCCCCAGGAATGTCACAGGGAATAGCATGGCTTACACTATTCTGATCTTCGTAGATATAGACACATCACCGCATTTGAATATCTTTTCCAAGGTCTTTAGGAGTGCTCTAATAATTCAGCAGTCTCCAATCTTTCTGGCTTTGCCGACTGGTGGGGGGGGGAGAGGGGATGGTTCCTCATGAGCAGTGGGAGAGCACACGCATGCTCAGCTCCAATTGTGCAAGCACTAGCACCTGTGCCTGCCACTCGCAAAAATGGAGCTGCACGCACATGCTCACCTGCCAGCTGCGTGTGCAGGTAGACTTGCACGCACACGCATGCTCACCCACCATTTCTGCAGCCCAGTTCTGAATGGGCTGCAGCCCAACAGAGGGCCATGGCCTGGGGGTTGGGGACCCCTGGTCTAAGCCCTAATATGCAACATATTTCATGACTACTTGTTCCTTTACTTTTGATTGTTAATCCTAAAAGGCATAATTTATTTACCAGTACAATATCTAATCAAACATCTGCAAGAAAACAAGCAAGCTCAGAGAGCACCAAGGACCCCTTATTTCAACCCTGAGGTACAAATATTCTCCTTCATTGGTACTTCAGTATCTTCATTCTAAGGCTGGTTGTTCCTCCTGTTATCATTAGTTTGATTTTCTTTATGTTTAATTTTAGTCTCTTTTTTTTTCACAGTGCTTGTTGACTTTTGTTACTAAAGCTTATAGATCTCTTGGATTTTCAAATATCAAGATTGTCATCAACCTAACACAGGTTGTTAATATTTGTCTCTAAAAAAAATCACCTTCTTATTGGTGGTTATCCCTTGACAGTAAATGTTTAGTAGTGTGTATGTATCAAATTATCATTGCAGAAGCGTCTCTTTTTCCTAGACTTGTAAACAATTACAGGTAGTCCTGAACTTATCACCCCAATTGAGCCCAAAATTCCTGTTGCTAAGTGAGATGGTTAAGTGAGTTTTGCCCCATTTTATGTCCTTAAGTGATTTACTACATTTATTAGGTGAGGAACAAGGTTGTTCAGTGACTCTTCCTTCCCTATTGACATTGCTTGTCAGATGGTCGCAAAGGGGGATCACAGGGACACTGCAGTCATCCTAAATATGAGCCAGTTGCCAAGCATCTAACTTTTAATCATGGGGGACCTGCAATTTTTGTGTGTGTGAACAATTGTCATAAGTCACTTTTCCAGTGCCGTTGTAACTTCAAACAGCAACTAAACGAATGGTTGTAAGTCAAGAATTATCTTTATCTTATCCAGGTAATGTTTGCTTACCATCAGCATATACCATGTAGCATTATATCCTATTAGCAGATTTTTGGAACCTGACATCTTCCAGATGTGGTAGATTGTAACTTCCAGGATGCCCAAGTGACATGAATAATATCAATCTTTTTGTTCTCCCTTTTTTGTGAGGGAAATCTCTCCTATTCAAATTGTCTAAGCAGAGATGGTCATGTTGCCACTTAGATAGCTTAGCTCAGGATGAGATCACTATGGAGACACATAATATTTAAAAGGAAGGGGGTATTGTGAAGTACATCTCATCTGAAAATGATGGTTTCTTTTATGTTTATAGGGTTCTTCATCTTGAAGTAGCCTGCTGTGATAAACAGCCCCCAATTAAAACCATCAGCACTAAAAAAAAGTAAGCTAATCCTAAAATAAGATCATTTTATATTCTGCAGGACTTTAATGTTTAGGATGTAACTAACACATTTCAACAAGCAAGCCGTCCAGTCTATCTCAACACCTTTGACTGAAGGGAAGAAACACAGACTAACCTCAGGAAAATGGTCACTAATTTTGCTTAGGGTTTAGAGCTGAGACTGTAATCCTAGGTGAAGCTCAGTGGGGAGTTTGAGAACAAGTGTCATTTAATACTGTACGGTAGGATTTGTTTGGGAGTAACAGTGCAAATACTCACATAAAATGAATTCAGTGGGAGGATTAAATACGTGTTTGATTTATTCTCATTGAAACCAATCGGATTTTGTTCAGCATTTAATCTGTGGCTGGTTTTTGCCTTTTCTGTCTTTCCTTACAGACACACACACAAACAACAAACACATGTCTTCTTTATATTTAGTTACTCTCTATTTAGTTACTTCACCACCACTAAGTGTTTACAGATGGTCTACTTTGGCCATCAGAAACCTTCTGGGAATAATAAAATCCAGTGGGACTGATCCCATTGCCAAAAGTAAAGTGTGACGATTGAAACTCAGTTTAATGCTACAGCAATTCATAAATTGGCACTATCACAAACTCCAGGTGGTGCCCTGATGTCCCATCATCAGGTAGCTGCCTAATTAGACTGCAAAGCAAAATGAAATCTGTGGCAGGGGGGGGGGGGGAACATTTTGTTTTTTTCATGCAGAAGGCTGAAACTGGTTTGTTTTAGTTGTGTGTTTCACTGGCACCAAACGATTGAGGTAGAATACTAAAATGTTCCCTGCTTCCAAAATTCTTTTCTAGCTGAAAACATTCAGCAGGCAAATTTCTTGAATTCATCTCGACAGCCCTGTGTGAAATCATATTCAGGTAGACCTCAACTTAGAACAGTCCATTTAGTGAATGCTTGACCAGTGGTGGGATTCAAACATGTGAAGAACCGGTTCTCTGTGTGGATGCTGCTTCTGGAAGTCCATTCTGGGCCTGGGCAACAAAACATTAAGAACCGGTTCTGCAGTAGTGTGAACCGGCTGAATCCCACCACTGCATTCAATGTTACTACAGCGCTGAAAAAAGTGACTTATGACTGTTTGTCACACTTACAAATAGTGCAGAATCCCCATCATCATGTGATCAAAATTCAGAAGCTGGGCAACTGACTCATATTTATGACAGGTGCAGTGCCCCACGGTCATCTGATCACCTTTTCTGACTTTCTGAAAATCAGTGGGGAAGCCAGATTCCCCTTAATAACCGTGTTGCTAACTTAATAACTGCAGTGATTCACTTAACGGTGGCAGGAAAGCTTGTAAAATGGGGTAAATTCACTTAACAACTATCTTGCTAAAAAGCAGACATTTTGGACTCAGTTGTCATAAGTCGAGGACTACCTATATGCATATGCAGTACCTCCATTAGCAACACCTACTGTATATTCGCTCAAGTTTTAAACAGGGAGGAGGAAATTAAATTGGAGCTACTTAGAGTTGTGTGTAGTTGAGAGGCATACACATGTGAATAACAGATAAATAAATATAGAAGATCAGCACATATTCACTGTCTCACATGGCATTACCTTGAAGTCAATTCACAAACATAGTCTTCCAGCTCACAATAGAAAGATGGACCATTTATATTTTGGAAGCTTGCAAAACCTCTTAGTTGCTGGTAAGTGGAGAAAAAAAATCAGTATTCTTTATTTCAGATGTGATATCTTTTGAAAAGCTAGCATTTCTCATCAGATCTGGTTGACATTGTAATATACCAAGCTGCACTATAATGATCAACATGCATAACTTAACACTTAAAAAAACAGATTCTACTATAGCAATTGTCTGGTCAGCTAATGAATATATTTATTTCATTCTGTTTCTTCACATATTTACTACAATTATTTGTACGCTGCCTACTTGTCAGTAATTTGAAATAGTAGAACACTAATGCCATATAGTGAATGTTTATGAAAACCAGTATGGTGCTGTGGTTAAGATGCTGGAATAATTGAAGGAAGCCTAGCTGGGTGTCTTGGGCCAATCAATCTCTTTCAGCCTTTTACTCAAAATACAAAAATATCAACTCACATTGGACCAGCATGAAAGACTCTGGTAGGTAACCATTAATGTAGAGATTTTTCAACCAGCAGTGGATTGATCTGGGATAGCAACAATACCTGATTGAGTTTCATGTCAAAGAACAGTTAAGTATTTTATACATTTCAGCTAGAAGTTCAGCCTCAGCTTTGACACTCTTAACACATAGAGGTAATGTATTTCCTAAACAATTTTTTTAAAATCCCATTTATATCCCGCCCTTCTCCGAAGACTCAGGGCGGCTTACAATTTAAAGCACAAATCAATGTGCTTAGCAATAGCCTTCATTCTATGTATATGCCTGCTTATTAGGGCTTTCGCCCCCCCCCCCAAGCGGCATTATTACAAAGTCAGCTTATTGCCCCCAACAATCTGGGTCCTCATTTTACCTACCTCGGAAGGATGGAAGGCTGAGTCAACCCTGAGCCTGGTGGGATGTGAACCTGCACTAATTGCAGGCAGCTGGTGTTACTTAAGGAGGCATTAGCCCACTGCTCCACCAAGGCTCTTTTATATTATATTTTGTAACTCTTCCAACTGTTAAAGAATGAAGATAGTGTTTTTTTTTTATAGTTATGTGTATGGCATACAAAGATAGATATTTCCAATGTTGCCAATTTTTTTAAAAAATCTATAATTAGTCTTTCTTTTCCTAGTCAAATTAAGGAAAACCCATTGGAGGGTTACAAATATCCTGCTTCCACCTCTCATTTTCTTGTCTCAGCCATATATACCCAATCTGTACACATGAGGAACAAAGAATCCAGACCACATGTTAAGTTCTACTCAAGCTGATTTATTGCTGATGCCTATGCATAAGAATCTATCAACTAACAGTCAGCACTAAATTCGCACTAGAAAGAATTTGTGGTGACTTGGACCACTTGTGGAATGTAATGACTCTAGGCTGATTCCTGTCTTGACCCTGTCCCCAAGGCTCTTTCTCTCCTCCTATAGTGCATCTGTCCAGAAGGAAGATGCAAAGGGAGTGGAAAAAGTTGCACTTCTATATGAGTAGGGGCTGGTGAATTGGTAATAACAAGCAGCAGTGTATGAAAGTGGGCTCCCCACAAGGGGATTGACCTTGAATGAAATCCAGCAAAATGGCATCAGCACTGAACTCCATGTAACAGTTTCATAGGTAGGAGGAAGAATGGTGGAATCTTTGGTACATGAAATGGCAATGCTTCCTACTGAGGTCTAATAGTTTTAAACAATTGTTTAGGGGGAAAAATAATTTCATTAATTAATACAAAGGCAGAGAAGTTATGGTCGCCCTCATAGACTGTATTTGCTAGCTATGGTGATGTCAACATCATGAAATATGTCGTGATGTTGCAATGCAAATTTTGCTAAATGCAAAGCAGTCTTTTGTACTTGTGTCATGACATCACAACCACATATATCAAGGTTGGAGTTTGCACTGGAACGTTACAACCAACATTTTGTCATTTCTATCCTTGACCTCCCCAAGGCCACTAATGTCAGCTATAGGGTCCCTGGTGCTCTCTGAACGTGGTTGTTTCTTTGCAGATGTTTCATCAACCACTGAGGTAACATCATCAGTGCATCAGCAGCTAACACTGATGATGTTACCTAGTTGGGAAATGAAATGTCTGCAAGGAAACAAATCAAGTTCAGAGAGCACCAAAGACCCCACAGTTCAGTCCTGAGCTCCCAAAATTCTTTTATATTGGTTCTAATGTCAGCCGTCTAATTTTAATCCACATAACAACAAGCTGTGAATTGCTTTTTGCTGAGAGTGTATGGCTATCCCAAGAACACCCTGGCAATTACATAGTTAACTTGAGATTTGCCCCAGGAATTCTTAGTCCCGGTCCAGCCCCTTCACTTCTGAATCTCATTGGTTACAGAACTCAACAACATCCCCACTGAAAAATTCAAGGATGCTATGCTTTTTTCATGATAAGGTTTCATGGGGATATGCTACCAAAATGCTGGACTATATGAAATGTTGGATAGAATTTTATACTGGGATTTGGGGCAAGTGTAAACGCTGAGTTAAAATTCTGCTTGGTTAACCTACTTCAAGCAGTAAAGAGATCCAATTTAGTGTATGCTGCCGTGATCCTCTTGAGTAAAGAGACATGGGCCCAATAAATAACTGTAGCATTACAGAACCATTAAAATGGACACTCTTGATTGATGAGGTGGGAAGACATAAAGTTACAATACCATGCTACTGAGGGGGGAAATTTAAAGTGCTAGGAAAATATGGAGTAGAGAACCATAAGGAACAGAATGCATAACTACGATGCAGAAATAATAAGCATGCTGGCTGGGTATTATGGGAGTTGAAATACCATGTATCTAGAAAGCATTGCAATGCAGAAAGCTGGTCTAGCCAGAAAAGGGGCAGATGAATAAGCAGAATACCAAAATAGGGAGTTTTCTAAGCAGTTAAAATAAGATCAATGCATTAATATTGTTAAGCTGTTCTCTATAGTTCTTTAATCATTCACTTATGGACTCCGAATGTATCCTTATGCTTCCATAAAGGATTGCATTAACTAAGTCCCTCTTACCAGAGAGCACTTCTCTGCGTTTCATTACAATTCCAGACACAAGCCCAATAAGACGCTTCTATTTACAAATGGGTTAATGAGTTGTGTGGCACAGTTCTCCATCATTACAGCACTTAAAGCTGTGTAGCTACAAATTTAAATCAAGCACTGTTTGTTCATTTGCCTTTCTGCAGTACTGATTCATTCAGTTACACAGGCTTTATTTAGTAGGCATGAAACTTGACCATTTAATTGTATCCTTTGTGCGAAAATAAAACACCCCACCCCAGACCTCTTTACATACATTTTCGTGGCAAGTTCCCTTTTTGTACATATGGCCCAAAATAGCTCTTCTTCTGCATTTGGGAATGCCTCCATTCAAGAGCTGAAAACTTGACTGGAGTCTTATGGCTGATACATTCAGAGACAAACATATATTCCTTCAACAGCTCTCAAACTTCAGGGATGCCAGTTGGGATTCCTGTGCCTAACGGTGTGTATGAATGCTAGATGAGATATGAACAGTGGATGCCAAATTGCCCTGCTAATTAGTTAAGGGTGAATGATCCCTTCCTGTCATTATGCCATTTGAAGGCAGTGTGGCCAACCAGTGAGCCAAGAGCTGAAAGATTAGGATTAGGTGGCTGTAAAAAGCAGCAGCTCTTTTCAGGCACACAATTCCAATATAATTTTTGAGCTATAATTGTTATGTACTGGGCTTGTGGTGATACACCACGTGCGTTGCTGGAGCAGCTAACGGCTCTCCAGTAACCCAGACTAGCTGTCTCCTGTCCTGCAACTGGCTAGCCCCAGACAGCAAGAGTGGGTTCAAACCTATTGGCTACCGCCTAGGGGCTAGCTAGACTATATATTGTGGCTGGTTGTGAGCCAAGTTTCAGTACAGTTCTAGCAAGAATAAAGTATGTGTTATCCTGTACTCAGCCTCATGTCTTCCTTCCTGCACCAAAGAGCCCACTACTTAACAATAATGATGAAAACATCCAAACTGTATGACCTTTTTGTGTGATGAGTGTGTAAGGCATCTTCGAAACATCAGCTAAAACAGGGGTGTCAAACTCAATTTCATTGAGGGCCGCATCAGCATTGCGGTTGCCCTCAGGGGGCCGGGTGGGTATGGCCTGGGTGGGTGTGGCCTACTGGGTGGGCGTGGCTAGAGTGCGTATGGCCTACTGGGTGGGCATGGCCAGCTCTACATCGTTCGCATCAAGGGTGCCTATGGGGGCCTGGGCAGGAGTGGGACAGATCTGAGGGTCTCTGGCAGAAGGAGGGTCTCTGGGCCAGGGCCAAGGCAGTGGAGGCCGTTCCCTCACTGTTTCCAGGATGGCTTTGCGGGCCGCATGAAATCACTTCGCGAGCCGGATCTGGCCCCCGGGCCTTGTGTTTGACATGTCTGAGCTACAATGTTTAGCTGGTAAACCTTATTGGAGTCTTGTGATTCCAGCAGTGGCCTATTTAGTGCTGACCAATTACTGATGCTTTATACCAGGGGTCCCCAACCCCCAGGCTGCAGCCAGAATCTGGGCCATGGCCTGTTTTGGAACTGGGTCACAGAGGCGGTGGGAGAGTGTGTGTGCGTGTGCATGCATAGCTCCACTTGCACAAGCAGCGGGTAAGTGTGCATGCAACTCCGTTTGCGTGAGCTGTGGGTGCAGGTGCCTGCTACTTGCACAAATGGAGCTGCATGTGCACATGTGCTCACCACTGCTAGCACAGAACCATTTCCTCTCCCCCCTCTGCTGGTCCATGAAGCCAGAAAGGTTAGGGATCGCTGCTTTATAGCACAAATATCTGAAAGGAGACCTCTTTATTAGCCTATCCTGTTTTTGTGGGGTGATCTGTGGAAGAGGATCTTAAGAGGTGGCCTAGAACATTTCCTTCCTAATAAAAAAAGTATAGTGATCATTTTGATGCAAGGCTAAAATAATTCTGTTTGCCCAGCATGAGTCAGCTAGCCCATTTCACTTGTTTTCAAGAGTTATTTTATTATTAGATTTCATTTTGGGGTGGTTTTAGCTAAATCTCTCCATTTCAAATGTTTATAGATATTTAAATAAAATAAATGAAGAGATATGCTAGCCTGAACAGGTAAAACCTTTCAGTATAACACTTATTTATTTATTTATTTATTTATTTATTTATTTAATTAATTAATTATATTTATATACCGCCCTTTCCCGAAGCACTTAGGGCGGTTTACAGGGTGGTTAAAACAAAAAATACAAAAGTTAAAAACAGATTAAAAAAATTATATCCGTCCCTGAACAAATAAAACCCCAGTTAAAATTAAAATTAAAATTCTCAGCCTGGGCCAGAGAGCTCGAAGAGCCAGGTCTTCAGGTCCCGGCGGAACGAACGGAGGTCGGGGGCGGTCCTAAGCTCCACTGGCAGCTGGTTCCAAAGGGCAGGCGCACCCACTGAGAAGGCCCTATCCCTGGGTGTTGTCCGCTGGCAGTCTCTTACCAGCAGTACCCTGAGAAGACCCTCCCTGTGGGAGCGCACTGGACGAAGGGAGCTTGATGCCGGCAGCAGGTGTTCCCTCAGATAACTTAAGAACCAAAGTGACGCCAAAACAAATGAACAGACCCCATAAGCAGCAATTACAAGTACCAATATGATATTCTCTCTGTGTGTGCTTGTGTCTGTGTGTCTGTGTGTGTGTGTGTGTGTGTGTGTGAGAGAGAGAGAGAGAGAGGGGGGATACAAAGAGAGAGAGAGAGAGAGAGAGAGAGAGAGAGAGAGAGAGAGAGAGAGAGAGAGAGAGAGAGAGAGAGAGAGAGAGAGAGAGAGAGAGAGGAGAGAAAATAGTGCATTAATTAAAGGGGTAGACCAGAAGTAGGGAGACCAAAGCATCTGATTTGTGCTGATAATACATTTATGTGTGGGTGTGGCAAATATTATTATTATTTATTTCAGAAAAGATAAATCAGTGGCTGTTTGCATCTGTGTTGTTCCTGCTGCCCCAAAATTCTTAGCTTGTTTTTATGACTACATTTTTTTAAAAAAAATTGCTTAAGGTGCTTTTCTAAAGGGAAAGGAACAGTATTTAATAAACATTCTTCTTGAGAGAAACAGGACCAATTGACTCACAAACTGTCTCAAGATAAGTTCGGTCTTTTTGTTTACATTTTGACAGTTTAGACAGAGTTTTTGTTGTATGTCTTATCACTTGATTCACCGAGAAGTCAGTGAATCCTATCCCAGTATAGTCATAAAAATACTTATTTTTTCTGATGTCATCCTCGTTAGAGAAATGTTTACTGAGCATGCTTTTTCACAGAGTATTGGTTATTTAATTGGAATAGAGCTGGAAGGGACCTTGGAGGTCTTCTAGTCCAACCCCCTGCTCAAGCCTGAGACCATATAGCATTTCAGACAAGTAACTGTCCAGGCTCTTCTTAAAAACCTACAGGGATGAAGTACTCACAACTTCTGATGGCAAGCTGTTCCACTGGTTAATTGTTCACTGTTACGAACTTTCTCCTTAATTCCAGGTTGCTTTAATTTATAAATTACCGGTAACCTATTCCTTTCTAATTCAACTTTAGAGGGGCACGCTTTAGGATACGTTTCAATTAAATGTATGCCCAGCAGTCTGACACAACAGGCAAGTATCAAACATGTGTTTTCAGTTCTAAAATTAAAATACCAGGGTCTTATTTGTGGGAATACACACTTGTCAAAAGTCTTATGGAATATCTATGCTAAATATGATACATTCTATATCTTTTTGTAAAACTTTAATTAAAGCATTGACATTTTAAAAAAATGATATAAGTGTCAGGTGCAAAGAATCTGGCTAACATGTAATTTCCGTTTCAGAAGATTTATTGCTCAAGCTTATACAGAAGAATCTAGTCAACTAATTGCACTAAATTGGTGGTTAGTTAAGAGTTAATGGAATACAAGATGAGTTGAATTTGGAGTTTATGGATACGTAAGAATTCTAACTGAATCCTCTCTTGACTCCACTCCTAGGCTCTGTCTACTTTTCTCCTACAATAAGTTACTCACAGCTAGGAATAACTTTTTTATAGAACTGAAAGGATTGCAGTCCTCCAATGAGTCATGTTAAAGAAGGTCCATTCATTCAGTTCGTAAAGATAGCTCTAAGTGCATGTGTTAGAGAGGATATACCTATTACAAAGACCCATACACAAATATAGTGCATATGCACAGATTGCATTCCTTAGATCGACTTAGTGCCCTCTGAATACATTGGGTACAACACCCATCACTGCCAATTAGCTTGAAAATTACTAGTTTGGAGTAAAGATATTTTAACACCTCTAGAAGACACTCAGAGAAAGCTTCTCTATGGGAACCTTCCTGGCAAAGTTTTGCCCATCATCCTGTTTCAGCCCTGTTTACTCTTACAATATGGTTCATTATCTAGTTGAAATCCTCCTATTTGTGAAATCCTTCCAAGAAGCTTATGTGTGAGATTTGGGTGCCCGGGTGTTGTGACTGAGACTAAATAGCTTGTCTGCAGCAAGAGACACTGCCAAAGTCTTGACCTGGTGTCTGCAAGCTGTGAGGATTTAGATGAGACAAAAGAGACTGAAGTTGAATTATAGCAAAATGATGTTATTGCCTGTCTACTACAGATTGCTGACCTCACTAATTGTATCTCTTGATTAGGTTGGGCTGCTTTTAATTTAGAGCTTCTGCTACTCTTGCAGCTACTGGGCAAATGGAAACTGTGTCCAGGGCGAGCTTTGGCTGGCCTTCAGCTAGTGCCCAGTTGTATCTTTAACTGGAACAGGTTTGCAATAGTGACTCGTGTTCTTATTATCACCCATCTAGACTACTCTATTGCAAGCTGTTTGGGACTGTCCCTTAGAACTACACAGAAGCTGCAATTAATCCAGAACAGAGTGGCTTGTCTTTTGAACATACATTGATGACACAAGCATGTCACAGATGTGTCCCAGACTTTGCACAGACTTCCTCTGAACTTCAAGTGTTTTTGACATTTGGACACACGTGTCTTAGCACTCAGTATCTCTGAATTTGCCTTCTCCTTCCAACCCATTCAGCCTGTAAGCAGCTTCCCAGTTCCGTAAGGTAAGGAGGATAAAGGAATGAAGACATTTTTCTATCAGAAGACTAGAATTAAAGAATGCTTTGCTCCTCGACTTCAATCAGCTGCTATCCTATTCACATCTGAAAATTACTTCAGACAATTGTTTAAGAAGACTATTAGCTCATCAATGATTCCATCTTTTCTCTTGGATGTTTGGTTAGTTGACTGTTCTTAACATTTCTATTTTATAACTTTAATGTTTTAGGACCTTTATTATTGTATGTATGAATGTGTAGAAATGTGTGTGTGTGTGTGTGTGTGTGTGTGTGTGTGTGTGTGCATGTAGAATATGTTAGGATCCTTAGTATGTTTTTAACTTTCCAATATAAACTCAAAAAGCATCCTTTTACTGTTTATTTTTTAAAAATATTTTTCTCTTAAATTTGTATTTAAAATTCCCCTAAGAAGGAGACTCACTCAGTCAATGCAATACAGATTGGTCACTCCAAAGCAAACATGTCAAACACAAGGCCCGGGGGCCAGATCCGGCCCACGAAGTGGTTTCATGTGGCCCGCGAAGCCATCCTGGAAACAGTGAGGGAACGGCTCCCACTGCCTTGGCCCAGGCCCAGAGACCCTCCGCCTGCCAGAGACCCTCAGATCTGTCCCACTCCTGCCCAGGCCCCCATAGGCACCCTTGATGTGAACGATGTAGAGCTGGCCACGCCCACCCAGTAGGCCATACGCACTCTAGCCACGCCCACCCAGTAGGCCACGCCCACCCTGGCCATACCGACCCGGCCCCCTGAGGGCAACTGCAATGCTGATGTGGCCCTCAATGAAATTGAGTTTGACACCCCTGCTCCAAAGGGTCTTAATATTTCCAAAACAGTAAAAAAAATAATAATTCCAAGGGTGATTAAGAAATGAGACTCAGTTGAGCTTTTTGTCCATAAAAGGCTGTATAAAGACTATGATCGTAAATGATATGCCTTGACTCCCAGCTGCTCGACTTGTCAGTTTCTGTGGTCTCCTCAGGCCCCCATAGGCACCCTTGATGTGAACGATGTAGAGCTGGCCACGCCCGCCCAGTAGGCCATACGCACTCTAGCCACGCCCACCCAGTAGGCCACGCCCACCCTGGCCATACCCACCCGGCCCCCTGAGGGCAACTGCAATGCTGATGTGGCCCTCAATGAAATTGAGTTTGACACCCCTGCTCCAAAGGGTCTTAATATTTCCAAAACAGTAAAAAAAAAATAATTCCAAGGGTGATTAAGAAATGAGACTCAGTTGAGCTTTTTGTCCATAAAAGGCTGTATAAAGACTATGATCGTAAATGATATGCCTTGACTCCCAGCTGCTCGACTTGTCAGTTTCTGTGGTCTCCTCATGAAGAACAGCTATCCGGAGTAAATGTGGACAATCTCACAATCTCTCATTTCACCAGAGAAAATTTGCAGCAGCAAATCCAACATCCAGCAGCCAATCTCAGCCATAAACTCTGTCTCATTTCAGCAGGGACATCTACCTTGCCACAGTCCTCATCAGAAGGCTTTCAGAAGTATCTACTGTTGTTGTTGTTGTTGTTGTTGTTGTTGTTGTACATTACGTTTCTTTGAATATATTTTCCAGGTAGGGCTTTCTTTTCTCAAAGCCCAAAATCCATAAGAACCTCATAATCAAGCTTTCTCAGTGAGGATTCCCTTCTTCAGACAGAATGGGACACTCGTCATAGCCACGTCACATTGGCCATCTCACTGTGGCCAAACTGCCACAACCATCTCTCGGCGGCCAACATGCTATGGGACAATTCCATGTGGGGTAACTCAACATGGTGTTATCTGCCACCATTTCCTCAATATTACTTCCATTGACAAAAATGGAAATAATGTTGAAGAAACAGTGGTGGATAACATTCATCATCACATTGAGTTATTCTGAGTGGAATTGTCTGTGGCAACTTGTCCCACAGTAAGTTGGCCATGGCAAGTTGTCCTGCGGTGAGATGGCCCTGGTGAAATGACCATGACATGCTAGCTACAGGGAGATGGCCGTGGCAAGTTGTCCTAGAAGAGCTTGATCCCTGATATCTGGACCACTCTCTACCTTTGAAGCTTCAGCCCAAAAAAAAAGAAAGAAAGAAAGAAAAAACCCTTGATGACATGGGTCTTCAGGAAAACATTTGGGACAATTTGTTTGTTAGATTAATAAGATTTTATTTTAATGTTTTTGTTGTTTGATGTAGACCACTCAAAGCTATTTGGGACCAAGCAGCACACGAGCTATAGTAAATGAACAAAAATATGGGATGACTCAGGATTGTCCTCTGAAAGACATGATTAATTTTGCTATGTCTCTCTTTTTTTTTTTAGTTACAATCATTTCCATGCTTTTATGTCTGAAGATGACTCAGTCGGATTGCTGACTACTGTTACTGTTGCTGTACATTATGTTTCTTTGAATATATTTTCCAGTGAATCAGACTAAAATAGCTCAGGAACATCATAAAATAGGTGCATATTTCAGTCTTCTAGAAGTTCTTTCTTTGCTTAAGCTTCCTACAAAGCCATGCAGGGATAGTCTTCAAGAAAATACAGGGGAAAAAGCGAGGCAGCATATTTATTATTTAATGTATGACATATTATACATGGACTAGTAATATAAATTAACACTTCAACTAGGCAGCATATCATTTTCATTAACACAAGTTTAGTAAGAAAAATACCTCATCTGAGACCTTCAAAATACTTCCTAATTGCCAGCGCTGACCATCTGAAGCTTTTCTTTTATTATGGGGCTCTGCTTGACCTTGGGGAGGGGATCAAACACAAGGAGGGAAACAGATTTTTAGAATAATATGATTTCCTTATGACTCAGTTTTGCATTTCCACTAAATTAAACTGAATTATTTCAAGTAAAGGAAAGAAGACAATTTAAACAAAACTTTTGTCTTGAGTCCTACAACAAATAGTACTTGATAGTGTCTCACAGGATTATCTTGGATTCTTACCTAAGATATAGATTTGCTCTTCCTGGCAGAGCTTATGAAAAACTTCACAACATGTTATCTCTTTAATAACTAGCTCTTATGCTTATTATTGACTGAAGAGTTCCCCACTTATTTTATGTTAAAGTGAGGGGGAAACCAGATTCACAAAATATGTTGCAATAATATAATATTAAGAAGAAGAACTGAGATTTAAAAACAATCGTCACAGTCTTTGGTACTGTTCTGCATGTAACAGTGCTTTGGCCACACAACATCACTGGTATTGAGA